>NW_004443942.1:2802473-2913518 GCF_000243295.1 Trichechus manatus latirostris
TTTTGAAATGGTGTATCTTTGGCTATGTGTATTTTCACCAAAAAAAAAAAAGGTTGAGAAGTTAGAGGGTTGATATGTTGTGGGGTTGTTAACCAACTTCATAAAACAACATGTGTACTACTGTTTCACGAGAAACTATTTGTTCTGTAAGCCTTCACCTGAAGTACAATTTAAAAAAAATAAAATTAAAAAAACACATCTACTAATAAAAAAAGAATAATATATCCTGCAAAACTCTCATTCAAATATGATGGTGAAATTAGGTCATTTCCAGATAAATAGAAATTAAGGGACTATCTAAAAACCAAACCAAACTTACAAGACTTATTAAAGACAGTCCCTCGATCTAAGAACAAACAACATCAGACCACAGGCTGAATATAGGACACAGGATTGTACTAGCCAGATACCAACCTAGGAAATGAACTCTTAAGGACAATGCAAAACCAAAAGAATTACAACAGGGAACCAAAGAGGTTAATCTGTAAATGACAACAGCATCAGAACAATAAAAGAGGGAATAAACAGTGTAGGTATAGAACCTTCTAATGGAGAGGAAGGCAAGGCAATACCAAGTAATCATAGACTGGTTCAAATCTAGGAAGATAAGGGTAAATTTCAAGGTAACCACAAAGAAAGTTAACAAACCTACTCATCAAAATAAAAGAAAAACATAAAGTCTCAGTAAGAACAAAACCTACAAAAACAAAAGAAATGAAAAAAAAATCCACAAACCAAAGGAACTCAGCACAGGAGAGTAAGAGGAACAAAGAAAACGTCAGCAGCACAAAAAAAAAAAAAAAGCACCACAAAATGCAATCCCACTCCTAGGAATATATCCTAGAGAAAAAACAGCCATCACACTAATAGACATATGCATACCCACATTCATTGCAGCACTGTTCACAACAGCAAAAAGATGGAAATAACCTAGATGCCTATCAACAGATGAATGGATAAAAAAAACTATGGTACATACACACAATGGAGTATTATGCAAAGATAAAGAACAATGATGAATCTGTGAAACATCTCAGAACGTGGATGAAACTGGAGGACATTATGCTGAGTGAAATAAGTCAATTACAAAACGACTAATATCATATGAGATCTCTACTGTAAAAACTCATGAAAAAGTTTACACACAAAAAGAAACAATCTTTGTTGGTTACGAGGGATGGGAGGGTGGGGCGGGGGGGAATACTAAATAGACAATAGACAAGTGGTAACTTTGGTGAAGGGTAAGACAGTACACAGTATTGGTGAAGCCAGCACAACTTGTACAAGGAAAGGTCATGGAAGCGCCATAGACACTTCCAAACTCCCTAAGGGACTGAATTGCTGGGCAGAGGGCTGTGGGGACCATGGTCTCAGGAAACATCTAGTTCAATTGGCATAGCACAGTTTATAAAGAAAATGTTCTACATTCTTCCTTGGTGAGTAGCGTCTGGGGTCTTAAAAGCCTGTGAGCAGCCATCTAAGATACTCCACTGGTCTCACCCCTTTGGTAGCAAGGGAGAATGAAGAAAACAAGATACAAGTGAAATATTAGTCCAAAGGACTAATGGACCACAGCTACCATGGCCTCCATCAGACTGAGTTCAGTGCAGCTAGATGGTGCCCGGCTACCACCACTGACTGCTCTGACCGGGATCACAATAGAGGGTCCTGGACAGAGCTGGAAGAGAAGGTAGAACAAAATTCTAACTCACAAAAAGAAGACCAGATTTACTGGCCTGATAGACTGGAGAAACCCTGAAAGTATGGCTCCCGGAAACCCTTCTAGCTCAGTGGTGAAGTCACTCCTGAAGTTCACCATTCAGCTGGGGATTGGACAGCCTCATAAAACAAAACAGGACTAATGAGGCACAGCAGTCCAGGGACAAGGACTAGAAGGCAGGAGGGGACAGGAAAGCTGGTGATAGGGAACCCAAGGTTGAGAAAGGACAGTGTTGACATGTCGTGGGTTTGTTAACCATTGTCATAGGGCAATACGTGTACTAACCGTTTAATGAGAAACTATTTGTTCTGCAAACCTTCATCTAAGGTACAAAAAAAAAGAATCATCTGTGTGAGATCAAATTGACAACAGCAACTCAAAAGGTTTGATGGGAAGCCTAGGGGGCAGTGAATTGAAGATAATGGTGATGGAATAATTTGGAAAAGGATAGTGAGAATAGCAGCACAACTGGAATAATGTAATCGATGTCACTGAATTGTACATGTAGAAACTTTCAAAATGGTGTAACTATGGCTATGTATATTTTCACCAAAAAAAATGTCATCCAAGGTCGAGAAGGGAGAGTGTTGACATGTTGTGGGGTTATTAACCAATGTCATAAAACAATATGTGTACTGACTGTTTAATGAGAAACTATTTGTTCTGTAAACCTTCATCTAAAGTACAATAAAAACATTTAAAAAAAAAGAAGTGACTGTTCCCTCCACTGGGCCTGTTCCTTGCCCAACTCAACCAACTTTGAAAAGGAAAGGCCAGGGAATTTTCTGGATGTCTCTTGCTCTGATCCCTCCTCTCCTAACTCCAGACTTAGCCAGAGTCCAAACTGCTCAATATTCCTGAAGTGGCCTTGAGTCACATCGTAAGGTGGTGGTTCATTCCCTCATATTAGTTCAGGAAGGATTCTCTTTGGAGAAGTTGGTGCTGGGGTGCTTTGGGCCAGCCTTGGGGTAGGAAGGGGGTAGGGCACTGGTCTGCAGATCCTGGGCAGTCTGAACCAGAGCTGTGCTGGGAATGGGCCCCCTAAAAGTCTCCCTGGCTGTCCACCATTTGGAGGAACAGTGAATTTGTGTGTGAAGTTCAGGCTCCAAAAATAGCAGTCAAAGCATCTAAAATTGCCTTCCACCCTGGGCTAGGCTGGTCCCCTGGGAACATTAACATTTTTTAAACATCCTGTTCACCCAGAGTGCCTTATATCAAACACCAGTTAGAATCTGGGCAACTGTTACACTCCTGGTTCCTCCACTCCTGCCCAGTCCTCTCTACTCTGCATTGCATGCACTGGTCCCCAAACAGGAAACGCTGAAGATTTATGCCTGCCACTTGCTGTTACCAAGTAGAAGACCTTTAACCCAGCACACAGATTGGAAGGGCATAAAGGACCCCTTGAAGAAGTGACTGGAGTAGCGCTCTATCATCAAGTCGTCACTCAATTCCCAAAAATGAAGACTGGGTACCCTTAGCTTCTGACAGACTGCAGATGCCAAAGGCAGCCATTCCCATAGCAGCTTGTCTTTCTCTGATAAAATTATTTAGGGGTCCTAGGGAATTTTATCACCATGAAAACTTGTGACTCCAAGCATACCTCAGTGCTTTTGTACTGTCTGTGGTCTATGTGTGGAATGTCCGTTACTCCCTCTTCCCTTCCTGACAAATGCTTTCATCTGTGATGGTTTCCCAACGGTAGGGAAGCTGTGGTGGTCATTAAGTTTGTCAGCAGTGAATGCTTTTGAATGACCACCTTTTTCCAGGTGGCACCCCCCCATGTCTAGAGAGTCATGCCTCCCCTCCTTTCCCCCTCCCCCATTAACCATGATTCCCAATTGCCATGGGACAGGAGTGATACAGGGAATGAGGTCATCTCGTCTGCCTCATGGAGACTGACCTCTAATCTTCTAACAATTAAGTGGTCAGGGTCTATAACCCCTTCCCAGGCTTTCTGCTTTAAATTCAGTTTAGGTGTCTCTGAGCTTGAAGAAAAGTGATTTGATCTGTATGATCATGTGCTTTAGTTCCGGTTTTTCTCAGCTGTGACTGGCTTTCTTAGTGGTTCTACTTTGCTAGTGCAGCACAGAACAGAGAAAGTGATAGATGGGTGAAGAGGGAGGATAGGTCAGTCTAAGCCTTTGTTTCTTCCTCTGTAAAAGGGAGGTAATAGTTTCTGCCTCACAGTGGTTGTGATGATGAAATGAAATGTGTAAACTACATGACACAGAGTTGGTGCTTTTGGACATCTGCTGTTTTTGACCACTTGGTACCCAGTCCCTCTTCTTCTGCTAACAGAAGCATCTTCATTGTCCTTGTGCTTGGTGGGAGGGGGTTGACCCCAGTGGGAGTGGGCCAATCAGAACACCCCATGCCCCTGGCTCTGGTCATTAATTGATGAATGGACACATGACTCATACTAGGCCAATAAATTCAATTTGGGGGCTTCTGTTGGAACTACTGGGGAAGTTCTTGCTGATGGGGTTGTTTCAAAGATAGGATGTAAGCTGGGAACTGTAAGTACCACTGTGCCACCATAAGGCAGAGGCTACCTGAGAATAGGCTGAATACGAAGGACAGCTGAGAGCTAGAGGGAATGAGCCTTGATAACATCATTTGAGCCCTGTGTGTCATGACACTACTACTGCCCCTAAACTTCTCAATTATGTGATCCAGGACATTCTGATTTTTGTTTAATCTAATTTGAGTCAGTTTCTGTTCCATGCAAAAAGAATCCTGGCTAATGAAAACCTGAACAGATTTGGTTTAAGCTACCCCTTTCCCGTGGCCATTGCTCTGGTCACCACCCGTTGCCATGGAGTTGACCCCAACTCATGGCAACCCCGTGAGTGTCAGAGTAGAACTCTGCTCCATAGGGTTTTCAATGGCTGATTTTTCAGAAGAGATTGTCAGGGCTTTCTTCTGAGGCACCTCTGGGTTGACTCGAACCTCCAACCCTTTGGTTAGCAGCTGAAGGTATTAACTGTTTATACCACCCAGGGACTCCTATTGCTCTGGTCAGGCCCTCCTTAACGCCTGCAGAGACATGACACAGCTCCTCTCCCTGTCTCAGTCTCTCTCCCTTCAATCCATCTTCCACCACACTGATCTTTCTCAAATACAGGTTTAATTGTGTTATTCCTCAGCTTAGAAGCCTCCTTGACTCCCCACTGCCTGGAGAGCAAGTCCTGTCTCCTCAGCTCAGCCTTCAAAGCCCTCCACAATCGGACCCTAATTCCCTTCTATGCTTCTGTTTCATGACTCTCCCCTGGCTCTGTGCATACTGTGCTCCAAACGTGTCAATTCATTCCCCATTCTGAAATGCTCCTTCACTCTCTTACCCCTGTGCCTTTCCCTGGAAAACATTCCCCTTCTTCCTTACCTGCCCAAATCTCATCTGCTCAACTATCTTCCCTTCCAAGAAGCCTTCACAGATGGCCCCAGACAGAATGAATCTCTCCCTTCCCTGGATTTACTCCTTTGTTATAGAAAGTACCCGTCAGGCTGTCTTACAGGAGAATAAGTTATATATATATTTTGAGAGCAGGAAGCATGTCTTACTCATTTCTGATCCTGTTTGGGCCCTTGCACAAGCTTTGTCCATCACGTTTGTTGTTGTGTTAGCTGCCATCAAGTTGGCCTCCAACTCATGGTGACCTCAGGCACTACAGAACAAAATGCTGCCTAGTCTTGCGCATGATCAGCTGTTGATCAGACCGTTGTGATGCATAGGGTTTTCACTGGCTAATTTTAGAAAGTAGACATCCAGGCCTTTCTTCCTACTTCACCTTAATCTCAAAGCTCCCCTGAAACCTGTTCAGCATCATAGCAACACACAAGCTTCCAAAGACAGACGGGTGGTGGCTGCACATGAGGTGTACTGGCTGGGAATAGAACCCCAGTATCCTGCATGGAATGCAAAAATTCTACCACTGAACTACTACTGCCCCTATTTGCCCATCATAGGCCCTGGCTAAAATTGTTGACCTTAGCTTCCAGCTGACAAACTGAATCCTTTTTCCCCTCCCCTCAACCATGCTCTGGAGAAGAGATTCTAAACTCTGGGTCACATTTCCTCTTCACCAGGAAGCCTCTTACACTTGCCACCTCCAATCCTCACCAACATTCTAGATCTGATTGTTGACTTCACCTTGGGAAAGTGCACAGGCTTTTTAAAAGAGAACGATTTCATCTTGATGGTCCTCTCCTGAAGGCAGTCCTTACAGGGTGTTCCCAGTTTTTAATACTAACTCCTTGCTGTTGTTCAGAGTTTTCCAGCAACTAAGCTATTTCAGATCCACAATTTAATTTGTTCCTTACAAAAATACTACAAGGCAGGTATCACTTTGTCCATTTTTTAAATGAGGCAGCTGAAATTCAGTGGGACTTGACAAGGTTTCACAGCCTTTAGGGGTGCAGCTGAGACTGACTCCCAACACAGTGCCCTTTCCATGTCACCACAGTGTCCTTCTCTCAAATTGCCTTTCTGTTCAAGGTCTCTTTTAAATAATCACCTTCTGAAATTTATTCTTAGACCCACCATTGTTTAGAAATGTCCCCTGCTAGATGACTGGTCTATGCTGGCACAGACTTCTGCACATAATCTGCCAATTGCCAACTTGCTTATAATCAAAACTCTTTTCGCTGGGGCAGATTCTGCCTGTGCCAAGAAGACTAACTTTTGCTTTTTCTGGGTTTTCTGTGGCCTCTGGAATCCTGGGTTAATGTTGCCTTTTGATGTTGATATGAGGCTAAACCTCAGTGTGTCCCTCGGCTCTCTAAATTTCCTCACTATTCTCTTGTTCATCCTAAGAGGATCTCTTTCTCCTTCTCAGGAGGAAACTTTTCTTTGGACTGAGGAGTTCTCTGACCTCCGTGGAGCAGAAAAGAGGCACAATGACCTCCAGCCAAACACAGTGGAGTTGTGCCCAGCCTGCTCATTGGAAGCTTCCAGTGTTAGTATCCTAGTACCACGTGGGACCAGAAGACTATAAAGAATAAGGCAAGCAATACAGACAACAAATAAGAGTAACAACATTCACTATTCACTAAAGGCTGACCATGTGCCTGATGCTTTAGATGTATTTACTCACTCAGTACCCCAACTCGCTAGTAGGTAGATGTTATTTTGCAGATAAGGAAAACTGGGACTCAATGTCATGCTATGACTAGCTCCAAGGTAACACAGCTCATGGGTAGGTTTTCTCACTTTAGCCCACTGCCTGCATCCCAGATGGCTTTTGGGCCATCCTGACCCACTTGGATCTGCAGGGGCTCTCTAGATGCCATGTGATCCACTCAGGCAAGAATGTTCCTAGACAGCTTTCTGAATGTATGTTCCATAAAACCCTAGTTCTGGGCAATATTCTGAAAGGCTCTGAAAGTACAGGTTTCCACGTTTCAATACACTTGGGGATATCAATTGAGATGGGTTTTTGTCCTATAGGGCTTCTCAGAGCCTTTAAGAAGCAAATGCAGAGTATAGATCTCCAATACCAAAAAAACAAATCCATTGCTGTTGAGTCGATTCTGACTCATAGTGGCCCTATAGGACAGAGTAGAACTGCCCCATAGGGTTTCCAAGGAGTGGCTGGTAGATTCGAACTTCCTACCTTTTGGTTAGAAGCTTAGCTCTGATGAGAAATTATGTGTTTCCCAAACTTATTTGACCAAAGAATGTTTTTTCATGGATATCTCAAAGTATCTTCTTCAAGACACTAGTCTGAGATGCCCTAAGCCCTCTCAGCTTGATGGCTGTCCAGAGGTAGAAGAGCAGAAGCCAGGCTGCCTAGATTCATATCCCAGCCCTGTCACATCATAGGTGTATGACCTTGGGCAAGTTACTTTATCTTTCTGTGCCTCAGTTTCCTCATCTGTAAATGTGGATGGTGATAATAATGTGGATTATATAATATGCATACACTTCTTAGAGCAATGTTTGGTATATAGTTAAGTGACCGATAAATGCTAGTTGGCATTTTTAATCCTCAAGAGCCTTGAAGAAGGGATTTCCCACATTCCCTCAGGAGTATTAGTCTACACTTGGCACTCCTTGTCCCCAGATCCACAGCAGCCTCTAATTTTGTAAAACAACTTGGCAAAAATGGCAATGAGCCAGTTAAAAGATGATCATGGTTCCCTAGGAATAACCCTTCTTAGCTTTGACAGCTGGGAAGACCTCCTTCTACTTCTACTTTGTGTTTTCTCCCTCACAGAAGGGCACACAAGAATCAGAAGACCTAAATTATGAATCCAGCTTACTCATGTACCAATCATATCCCAAGCTTCTTTGTCCACAAAAATGGAATGTAGCAAGACTTTCGTCCAGGGATATGGCACAGAAAGGGTTAGGGCTAGAACCCTAAGTAGGCAGAGGCCTAGGATGGCCACTCTGGCCAAGATAGACAAAGTGGCAGGGAGAAGTCAGCACTAATAACAGGCAGTAAGTGTTTTCTGCCTTTTGTGAAAAGGGAGAGGTTCCTATGCTTGGGTAGTGAATTAGGAAAATTAACACTAACTGCTGCAACAGACAAACTCAAAAAACCTCAATGGTTTGGGATCTACATCTTGCTGACTTAAATCTGGAGCTCATGAAGCCAAACGTGCCTAAGGCCCATGAAAGTCGTAATGCAAATCTGGGCTCAGGGGACAGAGGGAGGGTTTATGCCTCCGATAGTGCATAAAGTTCTGAAACCCAGAGAATTCATGAAAGGGTACACAGATAACATGGCTCCACAGTTCTTTGGGAGGATCAGATGAGATACAATTGGAGAAGGTGCTTTGTGGAGATTAGTTAGCTGTTCAAATCATTTTCCTGGGTCTCTGCAGGTTCTCTAGATCTCCTCCACTTGTGGAGCTCTGAGGTGGTATCCAATCCCTCCTGGAAAACCAACTAATTGCCATTTAGTTGCTTATGACTCATGGTGACCCCATGTGTGTCAGAGTAGAACTGTGCTCCATTTTCAATGGCTGGTTTTTTGGAAGTAGATCAACAGGCCTTTCTTCCAATGCATCTTTGGCTGAACTTGAACCTCCAACCTTGCAGTTAGCAGCCAAGTGTGTTAACTGTTTGCAACACACAGGACTCCCCCAAATTCTGGTACCTGTAAGATTCATCCCTTCCAGGGGACTGAAATTCAGTCCTTTTGTCTGCACCCCTCACCCATGTAGGACATACGCCATCTGCTCCCAAAGCTGGAGAGCTGGGGGGCAGCTGGCCCTGCAGTGTGAGGGAAGAGGGACCAGGCTCCAGCAGCCGCCTTTGTTAGCACCAGATAGGAAACCATCGTTTCTGATCTGAGCTGTAACTGTTTAAAGCATGAGTCAAGCGCCTTGTTAACAAGAAGGAGCATGAATAGGCATTCCCTTTAGCAGTAAATATTTTCTTAAAAACACTGTCTTCCATTGACTATGGACCTGGTGCCAGGTCTAGCTGCCCTAAAGCACTGCATGGGCTTTTAGGAAATGAATAATAGCTGACTCTTCTAACACAACTGTGATCTCCCTCCTTACCACAGACATAGCGTCTGACACAACTGTTGCTCTGGGATGGCCTCATTCATGCAACTACTGGGGTGAATCCCTGGGCCTTGGAGGGTGAGCAGTTAACAGATAAGGACACCAAGGACTCAGAAAGGAGAAATGATTTGCTCAAGGGAACAAAATTAGTTGGAGGCAGAGCCAAGTCTATATCTTGGGACCCACTAATGATATGACTGCTTTATTTCAGCTTGGAAAGGGGCACCAGGGCTGGATGTTGGTAGACTTTCACTGTCTTCAACCTGGGAAGTCGATTTGTTCGTTATTTCATTTGTTCGTTCATTTATTTATTCATTCAATATCTACCAAAAACCTACTGTAAATTTGCCATGGGGCTAGGCAACTCCCAGCTTCCTTTAATACCTTTGTACAAGCCCATATTCATCTAACCTTTTAAAAAAATCTTACAGGTCAAGCCTCCACTTCCTCCTGGCCCAGAAAGCTCCAGCGAGAGTTTCTATTTTGATGGTTTCTGTGCACTTTGCCCCAAGGACAATATAGCTCGGTTCTGCCACCTCAGCTATGTGATCCTGAATGACTAACTTCACAAAACCTGAATTTTCTCACCAGGAAAATGGAGATAATATTATTACCTGTTTTACAGGGTATTGTGAAAAAATGAGATAACATACGCAAAGCGCTTAACACAGTATTTAGCTGGTGCTCAGTAAGGGATAAGATGTTATAATAATAATAAATAATATGTACATTATTATTACTCTTACTGTTGTCATGTGAAACAAGTCTCTGGAGGTTTCAGCTAATGGAACCTTCCTCTCCAGGATTTTGAAAATTCAAGCTTTCTTTGCTCACGTGCCTAGGCATCTTCTGTGTTTTATAAACTTTAGGAGCTATGATTTAGAGACAACTTGCCAAGTACTTCTGGGTCTAATGTGCCAGATTCTGGAGGTCCATCGCTGCATCTTTCTTTCTCTGCTGGACCTAACTTCCTTGAGACTCAGTCTGCCTCTAAGTCAATATGAGGCCCTGTGAATACCAGATCTTCAGGAATGTTGCTATACATGGGGACAGCAGCAAGGAAATAAGGCAGCCCTCTAATGCATAAACTGGTGAAAAACCCACATGCAATGAACATGATTAGTCATCTATGGAAGTTGGCCAAGAATTTTTTTGCTGCTCTTTCCTTGCTTCTCCCCCTTTCATCTTGAAATGTAAATGTGGCTGAAGCGTTGGGAGGCTTGACTGGGATCTCTGGAAAGCAAGACAGGAAGGTAATTATAAGTTAGTGATGATATGCGTTGGAGAGACTTTTGCTCTCAGCATTTTTCCCTTCTCTGGAAGGGACCCCTATATACAGGGGATGGTTCCCCTTGGCCACATCTATGCCCCCATGATCCTGTCCCCTGGTCATGATTGATTGATCCTGACCTAAGCTGGGCCTATCAGATTCTCTCTTCTGAGAACTTGGACAGAATTAAGAGTCACTAGACTCTGGTCAAGCTTGCAGTTGTGCCCTAAAGCTGTGGTATTCATTGTGGAGTATGCATACCCAGGGAATGTGCAAGATGATCCAGTGACATACGGGAAGAAAATTTGAAACTGTCAAATTTTCTTTTTATTAAAAAAGTAGGAACAAAGTAAACTTTCCTTAATGTTTAAGCAGATTAAATGGGGCTCTCATTCAGTCCATATATCAAAAGGTCACCGTCATGTCCCATTCATGAAATGTCCTGAGGGAAGAGCAGGAATTCTACAATGCTAAGCGGCTGATGTAGCACTCTCCTGTATTTATTTGCTTTCAGCGAAGTGGACCTACAGTTTGTATGTGCCCAAGTAAGTGGATTAGTAGAATACATTTATCTAGTTTTAACTAAACCAACCATCATAAAATGGGCATGTGGCTTAAAAAAGCTCCTGCAAAGAAAAGTGGAGTACAGATAGTGCTACTAATGAAACTACAAGCAATGCTCAAAAAATTACTTTGTAAACTGGTGGACAAAATTGAAAACTGAGTATCACGATCCAGTAAGTTCAGCCAAGGATGCCATTCTTCCAGGTCAGGTATTCTGGGCTGGTTTTCCTCTGTCCTTCTTCCCTGCCTGTTCTGCCCCTAGATTCATTCTCTGCTCTGCTCTGCTCTGCTCTGCTCTACCCTGTGCTCCAGGATGATCCAAGATGACACTTATATAAAGTACCACTTGGGCTTCCTTGCTTGCTGATTGAATTTGACCAATGGACCAGCAAAAAGTAGGAGGAGAGAGAGGTTGGGGCATATCCCTCACTGCTCCCTCCTTGCTTCAGCCCTACATTCTCTGGCAGTGACTGTACTACCTACTACCTGTTGCAGTCGAGTCAATTCTGATGGTGCAGGGTAGAACTGCCCCACAGGGTTTCCAAGGCTGTAAATCTTTACAGAAGCAGACTGCCATATCTTTCTCCCACAGAGTGGTGGGTCGGTTCGAATCCCCCTAACCTTTCGGCTAGCAGCCAAGTGCTTAGCCACTGTGTTACCAGGACTCCTTGGCAGTGGCTGTATCCTTCCATAACTACAGCTTATTCTAGGTGAACCCTCTTCCCTGGCTCCAGATCTCACTGGCTTCTGGTAACACTATTTCCTTCTTTTGCCCGTCCCAGCTAGGCTGGTAATGGCCTCCAGATATTGCTAGTTTGGGGGTTCCTCACCATCACTTGTTGGCTCCCACACCTCTGTAAATAGGCCTTTGGTTAAAATCTCTTGAACTGTCTGAGCTGGATTTGGTTCCCTGCTGGGAGCCTGACTGAGAAAGTATCTCTTTGAGCCATGATGGTCATTAAAGCCAGCGATTATCCAAAGTACCAACCCAAGATTTAAAAAAAATAATGAAGCATAATCAATCACATTTCACTCACTAAAGAATATTGTTTTTAGGGGAAGCAAAAAATCATTGACACTGTTAAAAAAAAAAAAACATGATTTTCAAAATATTATTTCATTGTTCTCACTTTAAAAAAAATCTATTTTTATATATTTTAGAAACTAGCATAATAGTACAGTAGCTTATGAGTATGACTTTAAATAAATACATGCAAATTGGAAGCACATGCTAAAAGAATTTTTTTTTAACTTATGAGAGGCATCATCAAAAAAACTCAAAGACCTCTTCTCTAGAGAAAACATGGCAAGTTCCTGTTGTCAAGTCCCCAGCCCTGCCCTGGGTCCTGCCCTTCCTGTCTACTTCTTCCTTTGATTCTCTGAACTACCTTCCAATAAACCTCAATTTTCTCTTAAGTTAGCCAACATAGCTGTCATGGATTGAATTGTGTCCCCCAAAAATATCTGTCAACTTGGCTGGGTCATGATTCCCAGTATTGTATGATTGTATAATCTGATGTGATTTCCTTATGTGTTGTAAACTCAACAACTATGATGAGGTTATATGTGATCTCCTTATGTGTTGTAAATTCTGTCACTGTGATGAGGTTATACTGATGAGGTTTACAAGATTGGATAGTGTCTTAATCCAATCTCTTTTGAGATATAAAAGAGAGTAGTGAGCAGGGACTCATGGGAACCTCATATCACCAAGAACGAAGTACCAGGAGCAGAGTGTGTCCTTTGGACCTGAGGTTTCTGTGCAGAGAAGCTCACAGAACAAGTGAAGATTGATGACATGGACCTTCCTCTAGAGCCGACAGAGAAAGCCTTCCCCTGGAGCTGATGCCCTGAATTTGGACTTGAAGCCTTCCCTTGGAGCCGATGCCCTGAATTTGGACTTGTAGCCTACTGGACTGTGAGAGAATAAATCTCTCTTTGTTAAAGCCATCCACTCATGGTATTTCTGTTAGAGCAGCACTAGATGACTAAGACAATAGGCTTCTGGTACTTGGTAACCGAACAACTTTAACCAATATAGATTAAATCTGATCAATTTCCTGCATGCTCCCTGGAGGCAGGCTAGGTGAACACTACTACCTCCAATTGTAATAACCACAATTTATAGAGCATGTTTCTACAGCAGACAAAGGAGCTCTCAAAGAGAAATGCTCATCTAAACTTTCCAGAGGAGAGAAACCCCTCTTGAGCTCTGGGAAAGTCTTTCTGGTGTGAGCAGGGATGGCCTATCAGGTGACATCCTGGCCTAGGTGAAATAATCCTCAGGACTTTCTACCTTTTGGCCAAAATCTCTGTTCCCAGGCATTCTGATCTTTGGAAAGGTTTATATCCCACCATACATTAGCACATAGACATTCACAAACGTATACTTCAGTCTCTCGTGAGTTTGATTATTGAGAGTCTCTACAGGTACCCTCAACTCCAGCCCACTAACCAGGCTTAAGAATAGCTCCATTCTGGAACATCTCCAGAATGATGCACCTTAGGAAGGTCTTGGCATCCAGTAGGCCAATTGCCCCCTGACAACACTGAGCCTTAACATCATTGCCTTTCAACCTACAGTAGGAATCAATCAGAACTCAGCTGGGGAAATAGGAAAGCTGTCTTAGGTAAGAAGCCCGGAAGGCATTACATTCTTTCTAGAGAGTCAACCCCTAAAGGTTGAAAATATTATGACAGAACAGCACTTAGGGAAACCTGACCATTTGGGATCCCAAAATAGAGGAGTGCCATGTGTTCAATGCTAGACTCCAATAAAATAATTAATATTTACTGAGTGCTTACATGCAAGTATTTTGATACAACAATCCATTTTACCTTCATAACAACCCTTTGAGCAAGTAATATTATTATCATCAGCCCTATTTTATAGCTAAGAGAAGTACGGCAGAGAGAGGTTAGACCATTCCCAAGGTCACACAGTAAGTAGTGGAGGTGGGATGTGAACTCAGGTCATCTGATTTGAAAATCTAAAGTCCCAACCACTACTCTAGCCTACCTCTGAGGCAGACTGGGAGAGCATGGCAACCTCTAGGAACTTTTAGGGCACAAACCTTGGCTAGCCACAAAGAGTGACTCAAGACTCACAACTGTAGGGCGCAGCATTTCTTGCCAATAGAAAGCTCATGATTCTAGACTTATTAATGGAGGAAGTGACTTGTTCATGGACTTCTAAATAGAAAAAAGCCCGAAAAAACCAAACCTGTTGCCATCGAGTCAATTCTGACTCATGGTGACCCTACAGGACAGAGTAGAACTGCCCCATAGGGTTCCCAAGGACTGCCTGGTGGGTTCAAACTGCTGACCTTTTGGTTAGCAGCCATAGCTCTTAACCACTACACCACCAGGGTTTCTTGTTAATTGATAAGGTTATGAGCCTGATAAAGGGTTTCACAAGCTGAAAGAAGACAAAAGAGAGGGGCAAAGTAGAGGAGGCCTAGTGGGGCAGCGGAAGAGCTTGGGGTCTCTGGCCTGAGCAGCAGTGCTGAGGGCCTTCTGAGGGCCTCCTGGGTTCAAACTACAGGAGCATGAACAAAGGGCTAGACATTCTCCTTTGCCCTGCTGCCCAGGTATGTAAGTCACAGGAGATGGAAAGAGATGGAGGTCTGGAATACAACGGTTTTGGGTTTTACTCCCCATTCTCTACTTACTAGTTAATGACCTAACCTCACTGAGTCAGTTTGCTCATAAACATTTCCCTTACGTGGCTACAATATGGATTTAATGAGATAATAGACTTAAAATTCCTGGCTCATAGAACATGCTCAAACAATGGTAGTTCCCTTCCCCTATATTTTCTTGCCTATCTGTACAGTAACCTAGAAGAAAACCCATTTAAACCCATTGCCATAGAGTCAATTCCTACTCATAGCAAACCTGGAAGAAGAGGAGAATTAAGAGATCATTTGCTGCCTGTCTGGAGCTGTAAGGAAAAACTCTTACCAGATACCTCCAGTTGGCTGCTGTTTTGTCTAAGGAAAAACTTCATATCAAACAAGACCCCACCAGGCATCTCAGGATGAGAAAGGGTGATGTTCCATCAAGTGGAAAAGGCAGGAGCTAGGGTGCCCATCCTCACAGGACCCATCTGTGACAGCCCATGCAGCCTCAGTCAGCTCTCCACACTCTCACTAGGGGATGGACTAAGTCTCACCAGGTATGTCACCAGAGGGACCAGCTTTCAACAGGACTTGGACAAGGCCCTTCCTTCAGTATTACAAGGAGGATGATGCTCCTTCTCCATACGTGATTGTTTCCTTCCATGTGAAAGGAGCTCCAAGAGAGTAATACTCTTGGGTTCACCTCAGGGGAATGGCTTACCTGACTCGTGAGTTCTGAGAAATGTTAACAGGAATAGCTCAGCCCTTTTCTCTTCCCTTTGTCTTGGGAATGAGCTGCCTACAGGAAACACACAGTTCCCTCTACTCCTCTCCATGCTCTAAGACTTAAAGGGGCCTGCCTTCATGGGTGAGGGGGAACACCACATAGGGCGGGGAGATAAGTCTGCTCATTTCAATATTAGAAAGTCTACTTGCCTGCCCATATATATCCAGTACTAGCTTTATCAGTCATTAGGATTATATTAGACTCTGAATTCTCAAAAAGTCTCAGAACTTAAGTGACAGAAGGAGGTGTTATTTATTGGGCCTCCTGAAAGACCCCATCAGGCACCAACAGCCAATCTTCTAGAGAATAAGCCCATCACTCTCCTTGGGGCATTAATGGAGGTGAGAATAGGATCATGAATTACGGATGGTCAGAGCCTCAAACCTAGTGCAGAAATCTCTTTGATGGGATCTCTGGAAGGGGGCAGACATGGCCCAGAAATGATAACAACTAAGTTTACTAGGTGCTAAGAACAGACACTGGGCTAAGGGATTTAACCTGTGAAGTAGGTGCTATCATTATCTCTGTTTTACAGGAGAGGAAACCGAGATTCAGAGAGATGAAGTGCAGCTTGAGGTAATACAGCTGGTCAGTGGTGGAGACACAGTCACTCCAGTGCCTGCCCCTTCCACCAGGGCATCATCTCCCCATTGTAGTAATGAGGGAAGAGCTGGCCAGCAATGACCCAATCTCTGGATTCACAATCCAGTGTTCTTTTGACCACACCTGTATGAGCAAACCATGTCAACGGTGTCTTCAGGCTTTCTTCTGAAGAACCAGGAACCCTGGGCTCTCTGGAAACAGCTCCTTGGTTCTCCTATCAGCAGCAGAACTCCCTGTGGCCTCTGTGTGTCCCTTTCTCTGGCAGCCATGATGCCCTCTGTGTACGGCTCATTCTCTCTCATGGGCCCACAGATCACTAACTTTTCCTTGGTTTTGCTGGGATGGCTCAGTTCCCCCCACACCATGCACACTCTGATTTCCCTGTTCATAAAATCCCAATTTCCACCAAGCCAGTGTTTCCTAAACTTGAGTCCTCTGCACACCACCCTCACGACTTTTGTCATGTCTGTGTGCCACCTATACCTTTAATTACTTAATTTTTTTAAAATCTGACTAGTAATGGGCCAAAAAGCCAGGGTTGAAAGCCCAGCTCTGCCATTTACTAGCTTTGTGCTCCTGGGCAAGTTCTTTATTCTCTCTGTGCCTCAATTTTCTCATCTGTATGACAGGGTTAATAGAAAGGTACCTATTTCAGAGATACCTACCTCACAGAGTTGCTGTGAGTACTAAATGAAATACTGCAGGTAAAGCATTAGACAGCACCTTGCATATCAGCACTCAGTAAGGCTTAGGTACTATTGTCATTACATTTATTTAAAAGGGAAACTTTATAGCTCTACCGTAAATGGAAAAATCAGTACCACTTGCCACAAATAGAGTTATTATAAAAATAAATGAAACGAAAACAGTTATTAAATTCTAGCTGTTGCCTGCCAAGGGCTCCATGCCCAAGGCCTGCTCTCGTTTTGTCAAAAAGGGAGACAAGCAAGTGTCAGAAAGCTGCTAAAGACACACTCGGCACAAACTAAGGTAACCAACTCATCTCGGTTTGCCCAGGACCGCCCAGTTTTAGCACCGGAGTCCTGTGGCACTCCTCATTCCCAGGGAAACCAGCACAGTTGTCATCCTACTTCACATGGAAGCTTTCTCTTTGGTCAGAAAGGACTGAAAAGAATTTAAAAGGAGAATAACGTTCTCATGATATGATTTCATGTGCTTAAGGCAGAGTTAGTATTGTACTTAAAATCATCTTGCAGAATAAGCTCACATCTTGGGAAACATCTCACAAGCCCAGCTCTGACAGCTGAGCTTTCAAACACCATAAATATATGGAAAAGCCATCCGTGGTGTGTGCCACTGAGAGAGTTCTCGGAAAAAAATTTGCAGATGACCACCAAAAGGAGCAATGAGTAAACTGTATTATGACTAAAACGATTCTATATTACATTACCATTGAAAAAAATCATAATTTTGAAGTATATTTCATGATATGTAAAAGGATGGCGCAGGACTGGGCAGTGTTTTGTTGTGTTGCATATAGGGTTACTGTGAGTCAGAACCAACTCGAAGGCACTTAACAACAACAAAAGGATCCTGATAGAATTTTCAGTTAAAAAAAAAAAAGCAGACTATAAAATCATAGCATAATAAGACTCTAGTTTTATAAAATATAGAGAAATACAAAGACAAGAAAGAAACATACCATAATATCAACAATACTTATCTCTGAGTGATGGAATTATGTAGGAATTTTTATTTCTTTATATTTACTTCTGTATTTTCTTATTTATATTCATTTCTATATTTTCCAAGAAATTTTAACAAGAAATGTACATTGCTTTTATTACCAGAATAAAGTGAGTAAAAATTATAAATTAAAAATTAATAGGAAACTTTCACACCAATGTTCATTGCAGCATTGTTTCCAATAGCCAAAGGTGGAAACAACCTAAAGGTCCATGAACAGACAAATGAATAAACCAAATGTAGTATATACATACAGTGGAATTTTATTCTACCATAAAAAGAAATGAAGTTTTGATACATGCTGAATGGATGAACCTTGAAAACATTATGCTAAGTGAAATAAGCCAGACACAAAAGGACAAATATTATGTGATCCCATTTACATGAGATATCTAGAATAGACAAAGGCACAGAGACAGAAAGTACACTGGTGGTTACCATGGGCTGGGGGAGGAGGAGAATGAGGAGTTAGTGTTTAATAGGAACAAAGTTTCTGTTTGAGGTGATGAAACAGTATGGAAACAAGTGGTGGTGATGGTTGTACAACACTGTGAGTGTGATTAATGCCACTGGATTATACACTTGAAAATGGTTAAAATGGCAAATTTTGTGTTGTGTATATTTTACCACAAGAAAAACAAAATTAATAGGAAAAAGTAACCAAAGTGGATTAATCTCAGCTTCAGTAAACTGTTTCTTACATGTGGCCAGCTGGGAGGGAAGATTTTCTGACTGGCTGACTGATTCCCACTTTCCTTCTCCCCAGGAGAAGGCCCTGGTGAAGAAGGCACGTGTTGCCCCTGCTAAGACTCTGCGTCTGAAGGACGCATCCAGTGAGGCTGCCTTGGGCTCTTGCCTGAACTCTGGATCTGACCTCTAAGGTCCACGGGACAAACTCAGAATTCTCTTTTCTTGACTTTCCCACCATTTGGACTGTGACCCTTGGACCTGGGTTAGTAACTAGAGGCAGCGTGGCATCTAATATAGTAAACACTAACTTTGAACTGAGGTGGCCAGAGATGGAACACACACTTACCAGCTGTATGCCTTTGGGCATGTTGCCTCACCTCATTGAGCAGCTGTGTCCTCATCTCTAACCACACCAAACCTGTTGCCATCGAGTCAATTCCAACTCATAGCGACCCTATAGGACAGAGGAGAACTACCCCATAGGGTTTCCAAGGAGCAGCTGGTGGATTCAAACAGCTGACCTTTTGGTTAGCTGCTGAGGTCTTAACCAGTGTGCCACCAAGGCTCCTTATCTCTAACATGAGGATTAAATTAAATAACGCATCTAGCACAGATCCTGGTTCAAGGTAGGAGCTCAATTAGTATTAATTTCCTTTCCTTTTACATGTACTGCATACACTACATGCATGTACATTACATACACATATGCATATATACATTACATGCATATTACATATATGTATATTTTAGATACACTACATGAGAACCACTTCTCCATCTCTCTCCCCTGACTCAAATAACTCCCCAAGGGGCAGGGGCAGAGTCTGGGAGGACTCCAAGCTCTCTCCTCCCATCTTTCCAGGCCTCTGCTCCTCCTGCTCCCAACAGGATTCCTCTGCTGACTGCCAAACCACAGAGAGGACAGCTGAGGGGCAGCCCAGTGACTCTGTGGGCCTACCCAGGAGAAGCAGTGGGGTGGGGACGGGATGGAGAACTTGAGATCCTCACCTTGAATCCTTTCAAGTCGTACTGGAAGAATCTGATCATCAGATACACATATATAATAAACCCAGGGCCTCGTTTAACCAGAACACATTTTATAAACATCACGTCCATTTATTCATTCAAAATAATCCTGAGCATTTACTGCACTCCCTGCATCATGCTGGGCACTGGACACACATTGAGGAATGAGATGAGGTCCCTGGCCTCCAGGGCTCAGTCTCTACTTGTGCTGGAGTGTGGGGTACATCTATCCATCTCCATTACCAAGGTTTAGAGAAAAGAGGCAGGGATTGTTTGGGAAGCTGAGGATTCCTATTATGTGTGATTCAGACTACCAGGCAAGGAACCTGGCTTCCTCTCACAGCGACTCATGGAACTCTCCATGTTGCAACTGTGAGCCCATTGGCCCTCCTGGGAATTTAGGTTCAAGCAGAAGGTGTTACACACCCCTAACTGTCCTCACCCTAGACGCTATTTAAATTCCCTGCTCTGTCAGTTGGTGGCTGGGTGACTTTGGGCAAGTCATTTAATGTGCCCAAATCCTGGTGTCCTTACCTGTAAAACTGAGCTGAAGATACATCCTTTATAGGATTGCTGTATGGAGCACATCACGTACAGAGAGCCTTAGGCACACAGTGTTGGAACAGTTTGTGTTTCTCCCCACTGTCCTCTCAGAAATGGTACTGACTGGACATGAGCAGAGTCTGGTGGTTAAGGTAAAAGACTCCAAAGATGGGCTACTCGAGGTGAAATGCTAGCTCTTCCTTTCACCAGCTGTGTGACCACTCTGTGCTAAGATGTCCCCATCTACAAATTTGGGTGGTAATAATAATCCTTGTTTTATAGGGTAGTACAGTAGTGAGTGAGTTACTATATATTAAGTGCTTAGAACAATATCTGACACATAGTAAGAACTACATAAGAGTTTGCTTTTTTCCCCCCAGAAAACACGTGTATGGTGACAATTGATCATGTTGTCACAATTAGCACATAGTTATACCTCCTAGATGATTTTAGCGGGTAAGTGTGCAGGAAATTTCTCTTCCAATAAATGCCCAACTTACTACCAAGCACAGAGGAAGGTACAACAGCTGTGAATACAAAAAGTCACCCTTAATACATATGCACACACATACACACACACACACACATATCACTGAACCATGGAACAAACAAACATGACAACTGTATTGTCCGTTTGGTTAAAAATCACAAGATGCTATTCAAGGCAGGCATGTAACCTCACACTCGAAGCTGTGTTGAGGAGCAGGAGCACTGCAGTCAGAGTCATACAGACCTGGGTTCAAGTTCTAGCTTGCTCCTTCTGACCTTAGGCAAGTCATTTAACCTGAGCTTCCTCCTCCTTAAGTGAGAGGTGGGTGTAGCTCTACCTGCCTTACCGCATGTCATAAGGATCAAGGAGCCTCTGCTTTTCTGCCCTGGTTGAGGCAACACAATTCTTAACAGGTCCTGACTCCCTAATTCTCCCCAAGCCTGACAGTCCTAGGCAGCTTCCTCCTTTTTCCTGCAAGAGACTCAGGCAAGCCCTGGGACTGCATTATTTTCCCCAATGAGCTGCCCCAAGAGTGTTAAGAACAGCAGCTGCTGAGCTCTTAGGGGCTGGGGCATTGGCCAGGGGTCCCAGACTCTGTGCTGCTGTTTACTCAAACTTCAGAGCCTCTCTGGGCTTTTACAACTGTTTACTAGGCAGGAGGAAGCAAGACAGCTGGTGCCTCTCTCTGGCCTGTGTCTTCCACGGGCCTTTCATTTGAAGGCCAACCTGAGTGCAGTTCACTCTGGAAAGAGCTTCGACACAGAGCCTCTGAAGGTGAGCAGGGCTTAGGGCACAGGCCAGGGCCAATGCACCCCCTCTAGAGAGCAGGAAAAGGGCACAGGCTGGCAAAGCTGGAGACAGAAGGAGAGATGGGGACAGAAATAAAAATAGGGGCTGCACCCAGAACACAGGACAGGCAGGGGCAGAATCAAGGATGGAGACAAGAATGGGCCGGGACAGGGTTCAAGGTAGCGGGCAGATGGGGACAGAGACAGACACAGAGTGAGCACAGAGAAAGGCTGGGAAAGGGGTAGCAGGCAGTAGGGAGAAAACTAAGTATTCTGGAGACCCCTCTTTTGCCCCAAAGGGGATCACAGGAAAGCTGGGAGTGGGGATCTCCAGTCATAATCCACATTTTCACCCTAACCTGTGCATGCTTCCCAACAGCTAGCAAAAGGAGCATGATTTAGTTAAGACTGACAAGATTCACTTCTCACTTAAAAATTAAAACAGCAGTAATAAAAATACTCCAACTGGAATGCCACCCAACAAAGCCAACTCCCCTGGAAAGTTAAAGTTAAGCACCCCTATCCCAGCACCCTGTACCTTTAAGGAGAAGGGTTCCGTCTGCTTCCCCACTGAAGAGGCAGGTTATTCTCCGATATAGCCAGTACTTACCTAAAACTGAGTTATTCCCCTTTCCTCCTCTGGCCAGCCTCTCTTCACTCTGGGGAGCTTTTACCATTTAAGGTCAATGTTACATCTGGCTCTGGAGCTGAGAAGCCTCTCTCTGGCTGTTGAGCCTCGGCTGCCCGCCTCCTCGAGAGGGGCTGGGACTTAGAGCAGCAAGTTCCTCGGGGAGCCCCCTCTGGTCAGGGGAAGCCAACCTGACTGGCCTCAGGGCTCAGGGGAGGCTGGGCCTTCGATACAGCAACTTGCCCTGAGTCTCTCCCATGGGCACCCATATGGCAGATGGTAGTGCCCATTGGCAGCAGCTCATGCTGATGGTCACTGTCCCTGGCCAGGCGGGGATGAAAAAGACTGCAGATCCAGTTCCCAGCCTGGAATCTCCAGCAAGCATATGTACCTGGACAGGACCCTGGCCCAGTGCCAGGAGAAACTGGGAACATTTCCTGCCCCCAGGGAGCTGGGGTGGGGGTGGGGGGCTGCTCCCACCTTAAACCTTTGGTATTACCAGAGGGAAGGGCCTGGAAGATTCAACTCATCCAAGACCTGGCAGTGGCCCCAGGCACTGCAACTCCTCTCCTCCACTTAACAGTCTGTGGTCTTAACACTGCAGAGCCTCAGTCTCCTCATTTAGATAGTGGAAATAACAGTGATAATACTTAACTCATAGGACTGGTAAAAGGATTAAATGAGATAACACTGAAGTGCGTAGCATTGTGCCAGCATCTCTTCATCTCTTAGGTGCTTCCAGCCGCTGCCCAGACACAGGTGAGGGAGGGCTGCCTCTCTCCTGCCAGTCCACACTCTGTCCATACTTGTTCCTCACCCACCTCAGGTACAGTGCCCACCTGAGACCAAGATCATAGAGCTCCAGGCTCAGGGCAAGCCACATGGGACTCCAGCCACCCTCTGGGGTTAGAGGCTGTACAGAGCAGCCCTGGACAGAGTGCCAGATAAAGTATAGGGTGCCCCGTTAAATTTGAATTTCAAATAAACAATAAATACCTTTTTAGGATAAGTATATTCCATGCAATATTTATGACATAAGAAAAAAAAAAACCCATTGTCACTGAGTCGATTCCAACTCATAGCAACCCTTTGGAGAGAGTAGAACTGCCCCATAGGGTTTCCGAGAAGCAACTGGTGGATTTGAACTGCCAACATTTTGGTTAGCAGCCTGAGGTCTTACCCACTGTGTCACCAGGGCTCCATTTGGGACACACTTATACAAAAAAAAAAAAAAAAAAAAAAGGTTGCATGGGACATACTTGTACCACACTCTAATGTTTACTCAAACGTAAGCTAGAATGCAGGCTTCATGAGGGCAGGGATTTGTATTTGTTTCATTCACTGCTGGGTCCCCAGTACCTAAAAGAGTGCCTGGCACACAGTTGGTACTTAATAAATATCTATTGAATAAATGACCCACTGTACAACTTGGTTTAAAATGGTTCTACATGTAACCTGTTACATATACTCAAAGACCATTGATTCTTAACCGGAGAGCAGGAGAGGCAAAATCACTGCTTGTCATGAGAGATTCTTGAGGGAGTAGAGTGCATGCTGTCTGTTATATTAATAAATACTTGTATTTTTTATAGTTGAAACTTGAGGAGGTTGTCCTAGGTATTAGTCACGCTTTCTCTCAGGTGTCCACACCTATCCGTCTGCTGGCTACAGACAGTCACCGATAAAGCTACATAATGGTAATTAAGAAAATTGCAGTCTAGGGACTAGAAGGAATTTACCAAACTCTTTAGTGTTGTTTCTCCAACTTCAGTGTGCATTAGAATCCAGGAGTACAAAGCTCCCTGGACCCATCTCTCAGAAATTCTAATTCATGAATCTGAAGTGGCAGCTGGGAATCTGCATTTTAATCAAGGACTTCGGATTCTTAGGCAGTAGCTCTGCGGTCGCTACTTTGAGAAATGTTCTCCAAAGGTTGATCTTGAGAAATCAGCAGCAGTTATTATGGGGACAACTGGAAAACAGAGGCTGGAAGAGAACCTAGGGCTATGTGTGCTTGTGAGTGAATATATGTCTTTGTGTGTATATGTGTGTGTGTGTACAAAAAAACCATATATCAAGAACCTACTATCTTCCAAGCACTGTATTAGATGCTTTACATAAAAGCATGTATGTATCCTCAAAAGTGCCTTATATGAATAGAATTATTATACTTTTCCTTCAAAAAGGAAACTGAGGCTCCAAGAGATCAAATGTCCTGCCTGATGTTCCTTCCACAGAAGGTCAGTGCTGCAGCATAGATGTGAATTTAGGTACATTGACAAAGTGCCTCCTCTTCAGCCAGAGTTTACTAAACTGAATTCCATGGATGGCCTTGGGGTGGGATTGGTCTCTGAGCTGTCTGAACTTGTGAGGAAAACACTGTATGATTTTTGTTTCTCTCTGAGAGAGGCACACAACTTTTGTCAGACTCACAAAGGGGTCACCAAAATAATTTTTCTTAAATCACCGAGTTAACACAGAATTTCATTAAAACACATTGTTGGTGGGTGCATAAAACAGAACAAGCTCTATAGAGGACAATTTGGCACTATCAAGATTATAAAGCTCATATCCTTTGACCCAATTCCACTTCTAGGAATTTATTCTACAAACACACTCGCACACTTGGGAAATGACAAATGAACAAGATTACTCATTGCAGGTTTGTTTATAAAAGCAAAAGGATTGGGAACAACATAAATGTCCATCAACTGGGGGCCATAAAAAAGGATGGGGTACAGCCATAACAGTGGATGAGGAAGCACTTTGGGTGCTGATAGGAAAAGCCTCCAAGAAATGTTGTTAAATGAAAAAAGTTAAATAACAGAACAGAGTCTATCAAATGCTACCATTTGAGTGAAAAAAGAAATACACTTTTATATATATACAAATAAGGAGCACTGTGGTGCAGTGGTTAAAGCACTCGTATGCTGATTGAAAGGTCAGAGGTTCGAACCCACCTGTGGCTCCATGGGAGAAAGATGTGGCAGTCTGCTTCCATAAAGACTAAGCCTTGGATGTCATTATGGGGCAGTTCTACTCTGTCTTACACGGTTGCTATAAGTCAGAATTGACTCAGTGACAATGGGTATGTATATAAATATACTTCTATTCATGCATACACACTCACAGATACATATGTGTGTAGGTACAATCTCACTAAAATTAGCACTAGAAATGAATAACATTAACATTAAATGCCTATGGGAAGGGGAATTAAGTGGCTGGGGCAAACACTACCTACTGTAAACTTTCTTATATATTTAAAATTTTGAACCATATGAGTGAGTCATGTGTTTAAATTTACAAATAATAATAAAACAAAAGCAGTGCTGTAAACAGGTTTTGAATCAATTCACCTTCCAGCACTGCTTCCTCCAAGAGTTGAAGTGTGTTGGCATGAGCCTGACTAAAGGTAATTTTTTTTAACTTTTAATTTTGAAATAATTACAGATTCACAGGAAGTTGCAAGAATAGTACAATGAGTTCCATGTACCCTTCACCCAGCTTCGCCCAATAGTAACATATCATATTGCTATAATACAACATCAAAACTAGGAAATTGGCATTGGTATATCACTGTTAACTATGCTACAAATCTTACTCTAAAGGTTATTTCTTAAATATAACCTCCTCACAGCTCATTCATTCATTCATTCAAAAAATGAGCACCTTTAGTGTGCTGGACATAGTGTTGGACAATGCGGATGTGGTAGGGACACCTAAGAACCATCCTCAGACTCGTCCCGACCCTCATGGTACATAGACTAGTGAAGGCAACCTCTTACTCTAGCGGGAATAGCGTCATGGAGGCCTGGGACCTAGTAATGCGCAAAGAGTACTGACCACAGCTCTAAAAAAGGAACCGTGTCCCTTGCTGTCCTGGTCATGGAGCTTCACAGCTTGCCTGAAAGCTAACTTTTAATCCTTAAAAGAGCATGAGCAATTACTCAGGCTATATTTATCCTTGTTCCTGGAGCCACACAGGGATTTGGCCTCGCTGTACCAAAATCTTCGGCTCATCACTCATTCCCATTGGAGACAATCATATGTCCTCAGCAAAAAAGCCATGGGCCCAAGGAGGTTCACTGGCACACAGCTTGGGGAGGCTCTCCTGACAGATCATTTGACCCAAGGCCAGGGAAGAAGTTTAAAAGTCCCAGGAAAAAAGCATATCCTGGGACAAAGGGAAGCGAAGTGAGGAGAAGGAGCTTCCTGCCAAAAACACTGCCAGCTCTGGGATTGATTCCTAGGATGACCTCAGTGGGAGTTTTGACTTCCCTGCCCCTTTTAGACTCAGGGACTTTGGATATGTCCAGCACCAAGTAGGCCCTGGATGAATAAGTGCAAAATTAAATGGCCAAATCAGCAGGAGCTGCATCCAGGCAACAATGACAGCTGTCATTTACTGAGCACAGTGCCCAGCACTGTACTAGCCACTTCACATATATGGTCTCCTTCTGTCCTCACCAAATCTATGTGATGTCGGGCTTCTTACTCCCATGGCATAGATGAGGAAACTAAGTCTTGGACAGGTCAAGGAGCTTGCCATTGTCTCGCAATTTTTAAATCTACGACTGTCTGACTGTAAAGCACTCGGGTGTCTGGTTGAAGATAGCAGACTGGGAATACATGCTAACGCCTCTCCCTCCCATGATTCCACTAAAGTGATAGCAAAGGACTCTTTTAAAAGGAATAAGTCCTTAGACACAAAGAGAATAAGAGGAAACCATGAGTGAACACATTTCTAAAGCTGGCAAAAGGATGGAGGAGTAATACTCATGAAGCAGGGAGAAGGAGGCCTCAGCCTAGCCCTAGATGACTCACAGAGAAAACCAAGAAGGAAATTCATCTGCACTGATGCCCCTGAGAGGCTCTGGGCTTGAAAAGACAGGTGTGACAAGGTCAGAAATGAGATTTAGAAGTTAAACATATAGGGGTTTATTAAAACTATATGGATAGAAGAAGAGGGGAAAAAGAGGTAACCCAAGTAATTTTTGTACCCAGCATTTAGACTAGATGCCCTCAGGCTAAAGTCACAAAGCACTGTAAACAAATATTGAATAGGTTTCTTTTTCATAGAATGGGCTAGCAATTCTGAAAATACTTCTGTGCATTCTAGGATTGAACAACTTAGTAAATAAATTACGGATAATGAAAGTCAAGTTTCTCATTGTCGGAGGGAGTTACAAAAATGAAAAAGGGTAAAAATAGAATAAGTCATGCAGTATTGTATTGCAATTATAGATACTGGAGTGAACTAGATACACAGATACATAAATACACTGATATAGATGTATGTGGGTATGTATATGTAAACATAAATGTGTACACATATTTATATTTAGATACACACATGCATGTTTGTGTACATAGACATGCATCTATTTCCTAACTCTGTCCACTGGGAGAGCCTGGAAGTAATGAAGCCCCAGGAGTAATGACTGCATTTAGTCCCCAAATCTTTGTTTATAAATACCATTCTCCAATAAAAGGAACCAGGGCTCCTTGGAGAAATGAATGATTCTAGGCTGGGACAGGGAAAGTACAAGATGAGCCTGGAATACCTTATTGTGTCAGAAAGTAAGTGCTTCAGGAATGATGGAGACATATCAAAAGGACAAAGGAGCCACTTGAAAGAGCTCCCATTAACCAAATCTGAGACCATATGAGCATCAAAATTACAAATGATAGTAAAGAATTATAACCCGTTGAATGAAATTAGAATCCATGAGTCCATACTGACATAAACAAACAAATAAATGGAGAGGGAAAAGCTCTTCCTTATAATAAATATAGAAGAATGATGGAATTAGAAAAATTACCATTTTGTAACCATCATATTTAATAATTGATTCAGGCAAAAATAACCAATGGATGCTAAAACTTGTGGTTTAAAGTTTAAGGAATAACAGGATATTCACATAGTCTCAAAATATCTCCCCACAAAATATCTCCCTGTCTTAGTTATCTAGTGCTGCTTTAACAGAAATACCACAACTGGATGGCTTTAACAAAGAGAAATTCATTCTCTCACAGTCTAGGAGGCTAGAAGTCCAAATTCAGGGTGCCGGCTCCAGAGGAAGGTTTTCTCTCTCTGTTGGCTCTGGGGTAAGGTCCGTGTCATAAATCTTCCCCTGGTTGAGGAACTTCTCAGTGCAGAGACCCTGGGTCCAAAGGACATGCTATGCTCCCAGTGCTTCTTTCTTGGTGGTATGAGGTCCCCCTGTGTCTCTGCTCGCTTCTCTCTTTTATATCTCAAAGGAGATTGGCTTAAGACACAGTCTAATCTTGTAGATTGAGTCCTGCCTCATTAACATAACTTCTGCTAATCCCATCTCATTAACATAGAGATAGGATTTACAACACATAGGAAAATCACATCCGATGACAAAATGGTGGACAATCACACAATACTGGGAATCATGGCCTAGCCAAGTTGACAGATATTTTTGGGGAGACAAAATTCAATCCATTATACGCCCCTTTAATTATAAAGACGGAAAATGGTAACATTACAGTGAAGAAACAGACATCACCATAGCCAAGTGAACAAAATTAACATAACCAGTAAGGGGACAAACTGACATCATGTACCTCCTGATGGGATGCAATAAGAGCACAGCATCACTTCTGTGACATTCCTGCTAAAGATGTACAACCTGAATCAAATCATAAGGAAACATCAGACAAACCCAAATCCAACAAAATAATTGGCTTGTACTCTTCAAAAATGTCAATGTCATAAACAACAAAGATCAAGGAGCTGTTCCAAATACAAGAAGAATAAAGAGACATGACAACTGAATGCAACAAATGACCCAGGTTCTCTTTTGCTTTAAAAGTCATGACTGGGACAACTGGCAAAATCTGAAGAAGGCCTGTGGACAGTTGAGAAAAAAAAGGTGTGTGTGGGTGTGGGTGTGTGTGTGTGTGTGTGTGTGTGTGTGTGTGTGTGTATATGGGCAGGGGAGAAAGGAGAAGAGGATAAAGCAAACATATCAAACTGTCAACATTTGGGGAACCTGGGTGAAGGGTATACAGTAACTCTGTAATTCTTTGTGCCATCATTGCAATTTTCAATAAGTCTGAAATTATGGCCAAAAAAGGAGAGGGTTGGAGTTTGTAAGAAAATTTTAATATAGGTTGTTTTTTTTTTTTTTTTAACAGTCTATAGTCAAAAAGATCAATCTTCCCTCTCCTCTCACCCCAGGAAGCCATTTTGGTAAACAGGCATTTGATCTCACAACCAAAAACAACAAGAAAAACAACAACAGAGGGTTTTTCTCTAAGGAAACAAAATAATCTGGGATAAATTAGACTAGCCAATACGGCGGTTGTTGTTGCCTCACAAGTAAAGTCCTCTGCATTCTAGCATTGGGAGGGAGGAAGAGGGGATAAAGCAGAGTCTGGCCAAAAGCCCACCCTCATTCTCTAAAGCAGAGGGGCTTAAGCTAGACTAGCTATACATTAGCATCACTTGGAGAGGTTTTCAATCTATCAATGTCCAAGCCCCATTCCTAGATAATCTGTTTTGATTGGTTTAGGGTGTGGCCCCCAGACCAAAACCAAACCCATTGCCATTGAGTTGATTCTGACTCACAGCAACCCTACAGGACAGAGCAGAACTGCTCCAAAGGGTTTCCAAGGAGCGCCATGTGGATTCGAACTGCTGACCTTTTGGTTAGCAGTCATAGCTCTTAATCACTAGGCCAGGGCGGGGCCCTGGGCATTAGTAACTTGCTAAAACTCACCAGGTGATTACAATAATGTCTAGCCAGGCCTGAGAATCGCTATCCTAAAGCAAACTTGGCTCAAACTTGGAATCACCTGGGGAATTTTTGAAGTCATTGATGCCTGGGTCTCACTCTCAGAAATTCTGATTTAATTGGCACTGGCTGTGGCCAGGCACTGAGGATTTTTTGAAGCCTCTCCTCAACAGGGAATTCTAGTAAAGCAAAGTTTTAAAATCTCTGCTCTCAAGCAAAGCTAGCCAGTAAACCAGCCCACCTCTGTACCCAGAGCTAACAGCTTCTCTATTGCCAAGAACAACTAAGGAAAGCTTACATGAAAGAAAGAAAAAAACAAAAGCATGCCTGGCTACCACTACTGACAGTTCTGAAGAGTGACACAATAGAAGGCCCCAGATAGAATGGGAGAAAAAGAGTAGAACAAAACTTGAATTCCTAAAAAAGACCAGATTTATTGGACTAATAGAGACTAGAGGAACCCCTGCCCGAAGATACCCTTTGAACTTGGAACCGAAGCCACTCCCAGAGGTCACCTTTCATCCAAATAATAGATTGGCTTATAAAATAAACAATATCACCCGTGAGTACTGTGCTCCCTTAAATAATCAACTATATGAAATCAAACACTCAACATTTACCCTAAAGCAAAGATGAAAAAGTAAAAAGAGGCAGGGAAGCTAGATTAATGGAAACAGAACAATCGGAATGGAAACAATGAGAATGCTGACACATTGTGAAAACGTAACCAATGTTATAGAACAATTTGTATAAAAATGGTTAAATGGGAACCTAATTTGCTTAGGTTTAAATTTTCACCTAAAACACAATAAAATGTTATTAAAAAAAAAAAAAAAGCATAGTCTTGCCTCAGGGTCTTTACACTTGCTCTTCCTTCTGCGTGGAATGCTCTTCCCCCAGATATCCATATGGGCTCCTGTCATGGATTGAATTGTGTCCCCCAAAAATATCTATCAACCTGACTAGGCTATGATTCCGAGTATTCTGTGACTGTCCACCATTTTGTCCTCTGATGTGATTTTCCTATGTGTTGTAAATCCTATCTCTGTGATGTTAATGAGATGGGATTATCAGAAGTTATGTTAATGGGGCAGAACTCAATCTACAAGATTAGGTTTTAAACCAATCTCTTTTGAGATATAAAAGAGAGAAGAGAGTAGAGAGACATGGGGACCTAATAGCACCAAGAAACAAGAGCCAGGAGAATAACGCATCTTTAGACTCGGGTTTCCTGCGCTGAGAAGCTCCTCAACCAGGGGAAGATTTATGACAAGGACCTTCCCCAGAGCCAACAGGGAGAGAAAGCCTTCTCCTGGAGCTGGCACACTGAATTCAGATTTCTAGCCTCCTAGACTGTGAGAGAATAAATTTCTCTTTGTTAAAGCCATCAACTTATGGTATTTCTGTGATAGCAGCACTAGATAACTAACACAGCTCCCCTGTATCCTGTGCTTACTCATATCCATTAGAGTTTCCCATGGCTCACATATGAAATGATGTTTGTACTGCACACAGAGGTAAACTGACAAGGCTGTTCATGACTACCAGTGGTCAGCTAGGAATACTGATGACCCCATACCCCACCAACACACCATAAGGGCTAAGCAGAGTCAGTATCTCAGCCTAACTGTACCCCATTCACAGACCCCCAAGAATGCTGGAGCACACCAAAGAGAAACTCAGCGTTAGACACTTGCCACTTGGTGCTAGGATTTTTCTGCCTCCCCTACTTTGTTGTGAGGTCCTCGAAGACAAGGACCTGGGTCGTGCACCTCTGCAATAGTAACAACAGCCAATGACAACAACGATACATTGAGTATCTACTTTGAACTAGGCACTGTGTTGAGCCCCTCATGTGAATAATCTCATTCAATCCTTAATAAACCCCATGAGGTAGACATGTTATTAGCATCAACAGCATCCCATTCTAAATATGGTGAAATGGAAGCTTAGGATGTTAAGTAACTTGACCAAGGAAACCAGCTGTCAGAAGGCAAGCCTGGATTTTAATTCAGTTAGTCAACTCCAGAGCCAGCACCCAAAAGCACTACCCCTACTGTCTCCTTGTACTATGACCCAGTACCTAGGTTAAGGTCTATTCCTAAAACACTGGCTGAATTGAATCGGGAAAAATGAAAGAACTAGTGGTGGAGGGGTGGGGAGACAGGGTCTAGATCTTTAAGGTGATCTGAGCTCATTTATGGATGAGAAAAATAAGCCAATAGTGAGGAGGAGGCTGAACATGAAGGGAGTATAGAAAACACCAGAAACAGCAAGGGTACGGTCCGGGAATCCAGGATGCTAGATGCCACATCCTTGCTAAGAAGGAGGAGAGCCTCTGGCCACAGCCAGATTGGGGACCTCAGTGAATAAAGCCAATGGAGTGTGCCTGCTGGGCTGTGCAAAGTTCCTAGAGGAGACCACTACCAGGCCTGCTCATGGGAAGATGGAACAAAGCTGGGAAGACTAGAAGATCTATAAAAGCTCAGGGGAAGAGAGGCCTCTGCAGCCTAGTGTGGTCAAGAAGGGCTTCATGGAAGGGGTGGGAACTCAGTTGTGCCTCAGTGATGGATAGAATAGGAAAGTCAAGGGAGGAAGAAGGAATTCCAGGATGAGCCCAAGGGGTGAATGAACTGTGCTAGGCCAACATGGCCAGAATGTATGAGGAAAGTGTTAAGACTCTGAGTTGTAAAGAACAGAAACCAACTCTGGCTGGCTCAAATGTAAAGGGGGCTTGTGCCAATGACACCTAAATCCTCATAGAACTCAAGGATAGGACCTCAAATGAGCAGAAATCTGTCAGGAACTTAGGCCCTTCTCTGGCTATCTGTTTTAGTGTATGTATCTCTCTCTCTCCCACAGTCCATGTGGTCTCTCTCTGCTTCTCTCTGTGTTATCTGCTTTATTTTCCTCTTTTCTCTACTCTTGCTTTCTCTACACATTCACCTTACTGTGGCCCAACATGACCTCTCAACTCCAGCCCCCCACTCACCCACCCACGCAACTACCTGACAACTGTTTTTGTGTCTCCTGTTTCAGATGCTCAAAAGAGAGACTCTGACCAGCCTAGACTCTGTTCAAGCCAAGTCATGGGCTGCCTTTGGGGCAGATGTCTCCGATCAAATAATCATAGCTGGGGCCATTTGACAGAATGGCCCTTTTCAGAGACTGTGGGTGGAACAGGCAATAAAAGATGTCACAAACTAGGAGTAAGGAAAGGACTTCACATTTGCCAAGCACCAGCTATAAGCCAAGAACTGTGCTAGGTGACCTGTGTCACATTATTTAATGGCCTAATGAGATATTTTATTACCACCATTTTACAAATGAAGAAACTGAGGCTAATAGAAATTAAGCAACTTGCTCAAGGTCACAAAGGTAAAAAGTGGCTGAGCTTGAATTTAAATCAAGGACTGTCCAACTCCAAAATTAGTTCTTTTTCCTTGGGATCACTCTGCCAGGAAATTGTAGGTATTATAGTTTAAGTCAACTTCACAGCAGCTAACAAAAACAGAGCTAGTTAGAACCATTGAACTTAGTCTAAGAAGACCACAGAGGTCCACTAGTCTCACATCCTATCCCACTTAGAGGTATCTGCTATAACAGACTTTTGTAATGTTTTTAGGGCCTTTTATCTCTGAGAATCTGGTAAAAGCTATGGACCCCCCCTCCAGAAAACATACACATTCCCCCCCACAATTTGCATGCACATACATGGGATTTATAGACCTCCTAAAGCTCACCTACTGGCCCCCACTTAAGAATCTTTGCTCTACAGCATCCCTGACTATTGATCATTCACCCCCTACTTGAATGCCTTCAAGGAGAGGGAGCACATTATTTTATGTGGCAGCCCATTGCAACAATAAAAAGCTCTATGTAATTTCCTCTCCATAGAGTCCCCCTTGTTCCCTATGGAGAAATGCAGAGCCTATCTTCGTCTTTACCTGGCAGCCCTTCAAATATCTGAAGACAGTAATCATGGTATACCCAAGGCTCCAGCACAGGCCAAAAGCCTGTTGTTTGTTTAAATCCTTGTCCTATACTTGTTTCTCCCCACTTAGCCTAAGTCCCTCTCACAACGAATTGCCCAAAACAGTATAGGGGACTTTTGGTGTCATCCAACAAGTAGTCTCTTTATCCAGGGGATTTTTATTTCCTACAGCCAAGAAATTAGACCTGTTTGAATTCAATGTACTATCGTGTTAGCTTTTGTAATAGCCATGTCATTACTTGGTTCATAAAAAACTCATGGTCCACTGAGACTCCCAGATCTTTATCACAAGAGTTGAGCCATCCCCATCTTGCTCTCTTCTAATCCATCCTAAGTAACACTATGGTCTCAGTCTGTTCTTCAAACACGGGGTTTTTATGCTGGTGCCATGACACAACAGATTGTTTATCTCATCAGAGAAAGGGTCAAATCTTTCTCAGAGTCTCTCTTCTGGCTTCATATAGTTTTTCTTCTGGATGGAAAAGAAGAAGAGATGTGAAACAAAAAAGGATTTTTGAGGTTTGCAAGTTGACATTCCACCATCAGGTTAATGCTAACAAAAGCTCAATTTCACTAATCCTGAGAGGACCTTGATCTCCAGATGCACTGGGCTTCCTGGTTCAATGCCTGCACCACAAGGCCTTCTTCCACAGCCCAGTTTTGTGGGTTTTTTTTTTTAAAAAAATACTTTGAAGTTTCAAAGATCACGTATTACTTTATAAGAGCAAACCCAAAAGAAGTTTTATAAACAGCTTTGTTCAAGTGAAAGCTAACTGAATTAAACAGCACAGTCCACTTTCAAAAAGACTTTTTTTAAAAGAAGAAGAAATGGATTTGTTCCTCCTTATCTCCCTGATGTCTAAACAATGGAGTGCCCCAGGACTGAGTCCTCAGACCTAGATTCTTTTCTATCTACACTCACTCCCAAGATGATCTTATCCAAGCTCATGATCTTAAATACCACCTACACACTGAAGACACTTAAATGTTTTTGTCCAGCCTGGACTTCTCCGCCAAACTCTGAAGCCGTACCTCCAACTGCCTACTCAACACTTCTGCCTGGGTTCTTCATAGGCATCTTCAACTTATCACACCCCCACCCCTGTACCAGCCCACTGGTACTGGCTCTTCCTTCCATCTTCCCCATTTCAGTAAATGGCAAGCCCATCCTTTAAAGTGCTCAAGCACAAAACCTAACAGTCATTCTTGATTGCCCTCTTTCTCCCCACTCACCCCACATGTAATCTATCAGAAAATCCTGTTGATTCTACCTTCAAAATCTACCCAGAATCTGACCACTTCTTACCACATTTACCACTATTACCGTGCTCTAAGCCACTATTGTTTTTGACCATTTAATCATCTCAATAGCCTCCTAACGGCTCCCCTGCCTTGACAAGGCAAGTGGGACAGGGATTCTTTTCAATTATGAATCAAATCATGTCACTCCTCTGCTCATAACCCTCCAGTGACTTCCCATCTCACTCAGTATAAAAGGCCAGTATCTTTTGTGTGTCCTATGAGATCCTACATAATCTGACCCTGGTCTCTCTGACCTCCTCACCCTTCCTCCCAGGTCATGTCTGCCTCTGGGCCTTTGCTCTCACAGTTCCTCTGCCTGGAATACTCTTTGCCCAGTTATCATCTGCTGGGCTCACCCCCTCCATTCTTTTAGGTCTCTTTTCAAATGTCACCTTATTCAGGGACTCATTCCATGACCATAATCTAAAGCATAATCCTCTACCCTGTGACTCTCTTTCCCCTCTTTAATTCCTTTGTAGTGATTACCACTATCTGTTATACATTTATTTGTTTAATATCTATCTCCTGCCTTTAGTATGTGAAAGCAAGCCCTTTGTTTTGTCTATTGTTGTATTCCTGGTGCCTGTGATAGTGCCCAACACACAGGCGAGCACTCAGAAAATATTTCTTGACTGAATGAATCAATGAATTTATTGAGTACCTACTAAATACCATTATAAATCACATTCTACAAATGAGTCACCTGAGATTCAAAGTTCTTACAGCTGGTGGAAGCCAAGATTTGAACTCAAATCTAAGGAAGAGATCAGTGTTAGATCTGGATAGGGGCATAAGGACTGGACTTCATATCAGAATCTGGAATGGTGTATCTATCTGTTCTTGGGCTTGGGTATGCCTAGTACCCCACCCTATTCGTGTAGCCTTGTATATAGCCTTCTCAAAGCCAGCCCACAGGAGCAGTTGGCCTCTTCCTTCTACTTGATAGACTAAGCTCTTAAGGTCCTACATGGCTTGTGGCTTTTGGGGAGTCAGATTGCCTCAGGTCCCAAGCCTATGAGAACATTTCCAGGCTGTTACTTAGCCTTCAAGTCAGACTCCTTTGGCTCCAAGATGTTTCAGGTCCTAGGAAGATAATATGAAGACTGCCTTTCCAGGATGACTCCCACCTGACACAGGTTAATCCCTATTCGACTCCATGCAGGGACCTGTCTTATGCAGGGATGCTCCTATCCCACCATGGTGCTCTACCCTGGGCACTTAGTCACTGTCATTGAATCTGAATGTAAATGCTATCCCTTTTTAAGCTATTTGAGTTTAATTCCTCCAAAAGTGCACCATGAAACTGAAGTATTTAAAGAATTCTCCCCATAAAGAAATATACATGCATAAGAAGCACCCACAGGCACCTGGCTTGTGGACACATTGATTCTCCATTATTTTCATATCATTCATTCATACAGGCACCCACCAATTCCACAAGCATTTTCTGAGACTCCCCTCCATGGATCAAGCCCCTGTGCTAAGTGTTAAGGATCGAGAGTGAATTAGGCATAGTCCTGGCCACAAGAGTTCACAGCCTAGCACTGCTGCAGGCACCATGGATACGCAACAGTAGACAAAACAAAGTCCTTGCTTTCACATCCTAGGGGAAACATCATCAATCAATCATTATCATCATTATCACAGCTGACATTTATATAGTACTCTCTAGGTGTTAGATACTATTATAAGAACTTTTATATATGAACTGGTTTCATCCTCATGATAACTGTCATGGATTGAATTGTGTCCCCCAAAAATGTCTGTTGGCTTGACTGGGTCATGATTCCCAGTATTGTATGACTGTGTAATCTGATGTGATTTTCTTGTGTGTTGTAAATTCTATCACTGTGCTGAGGTTATACTGATGAGGTTTATAGAATTAGATAGTGTCTTAATCCAATCTCTTTTGAGATATAAAAGAGAGAAGGGAGCAGAGACACATGGCAACCTCATACCACCAAGAAAGCACTGCCTGGAGCAGAGCGCGTCCTTTGGACCTGAGGTTCCTGTGCTGAGATGCTCCCAGACCAAGGAAAGACTAACGACAAGGACCTTCCTCTGGAGCTGACAGAGACAGAAGGCCTTTTCCTGGAGCTGATGCCCTGAGTTTGGACTTGTAGCCTACTGGACTGTGAAGAGAATAAATTTCTCTTTGTTAAAGCCATCCACTTACGGTATTTCTGTTATAGCAGCACTAGATGACCAAGACAATAACTCTATATAAGGTAAGTACTATTCTTATCCCCATTTTTACAGGTAAGGAAACTGAGGTACAGAGATGTTACGTAACTTGCCCATAGTCACATAAATGGCAAGGTTAGGATGTGAATTCAGGCAGCCTAGCTCTGGAATCCACACTCTCTTCTACTCTACTGTACATCCAAAAACTAAGTATAATAGTAACAAACTGACAACAGCTATGGGAACAAAGATTTTCAGAGCCACATAAGTCCTAGAGTGATTGGTGGCTGGAATCCAATGAGACAGTCACAGATAAACAACTCAGCCTTTCAGCTTCTGAGTAGCACCTTCTAAAAACATCTGGCCTAAAGTGCTAAAGATGGACATTTTGGGTATTGTATCAATCAGAGTTCTCCAGAGAAACAGAACCAATAGGAGCTCTATATATATCTACGTCTATCTATATCTATGGAGCCCTGGTGGTGCAGTGGTTAGGAGCTAAACAAAAGGAGCTAACTGCTAACCAAAAGGTCAGCAGTTCAAATCCACCAAGCTCTCCTTGGAAATCCTACGGGCAGTTCTACTCTGTCCTATAGTGTCGCTATGAGTCAGAATCGACTCAACGGCAATGAGTTTGTTTGTTTGTTTTTTGGTATCCATCTATTTATCTATATCTATATCTATCTGTCTATATATATATATGTATAATAAATCTTAAGGAATTGACTCATGCCATAGTGGGAACCGGCAAGTCTGAAATTTTGTAGGGCAGGCCAGCAGGCTGGAAACTCAGGCACAATGTCCATTTAGTCTTGAGGATGAATTTCTTCTTCTCTGGTAAACCTCAGTTTTTGCTCATAAGGCCTTCAACTGATTGGATGAGGCCTACCCATATTATGGAGGGTAATCTACTTTACTTAAAGTCAACTAATTGTAAATGTTAATCACATCTACAAAATACCTCCATAGCAACACCTAGACTAGTGCTTGACCAAACAACTGGGTGCCATAGGCTAGCCAAGTTGACACATAAAATTAACCATCACAGGCATGTAGAAAAGTTTAACAGGAAGAAAGGGAGATGAGGAGAGAAGTAGAGGGGAAAAGGAAAACAAACAAACAGGTATCAAGGATTTACTTTGTACCAGTACCATATAGGGCAATTTATATACATCATTTAAACTCAAAACCACCGTATGAGATAGGTGTTTGGCCAGTTTATAAAATGATGCTTAAAAAAAAAAACCTAAACCAGTTGCTCTTGAGTCAACTCCAATTCATGGCAACCCCATGTGTGTCAAGAGTAGAACTGTGCTCCATAGGGTTTTCAATAGCTGATTTTTCTGAAGTAGACTGCCAGATCTTTCTTCTGAGGCACCTCTAGGTAGACTCAAATCTCCAACCTTTCGGTTAGCAGCAAGCATGTTAACTATTTACACCACCTACAGATTCATTTTAAAATGAAGCTTAAACAGGTGAAATACCTTATCCAAGACTGCACAGATGCTATGTGGCAGAGCTGGGCCTGAACACCCCCAGCCACATGCTTTTGCCTTTAATCTACAGTTGCTTAAGCAGAATCCAACTTTTTTCCACCTAGAAAATCAAAAGCTGCCTAATCAAGTCTAAAGCCAAGTTCACAGAAAGAGATTATAACAAAATTGAGCAGACAAGGATAGAAGAAAAACAGGATAATCACTTCTGCAGATCAGTCTTGACAGTGGTTTACCTGGCTGATTTCTCACACTCAATCAGTAAATCCATCCAACTTGTAGCTGAGTATAATGGAAAGAGGTTTTTCAACCAGGTGTCCTGAGGCCACATGGAAGGCTAATACCAGCCAGTACCATATTTCCCTTCCTTCTCCTCCTTGGGATTCTGGGCCCTGTACGATCTTTATTTATTTTTCACATAATTCTGCATGCAATATTCCACGTGAAGGACTAATACCAACCAGGGCCATATTTTCCCTCCTTCCTCTCTGGGATTCTAGGCCCTGTATGATTGTTTATTTACTTTTCACATCAATCTGGGTACAATGTTCCATAGCCTCAGTACCTTTTTTATTTCAACACTGACAAAAATTGCACAAACAAATATCTGAGCATATCCTCCAAACATGGAGAAATGTCTGAGCTTCAGAATTCACAAATGCCCCATCCAAATCATTTGTTTTTGCAATCTTGGACTTTCACATTTAAAATAAACCATGTACTAGACAAAGAATTCACTTTGGATCTGAGCCTTCCTTTGTGATCCTCCTTCCTTCTAGATTAAGAACAAAAGATATCTTCTTAAAGCATCTAAGCCCGTTTTAGATTCTCTAAAAGCTAGTTTTGAGGGGTGCTAGGGACCTCTCTCATTTTTTCTTGTTGGGAAACATGCCTGTTATTTTTTTCTACATGTTGAAAGCATCCTGGATTGGAAAACTGCAAGGCAGGACCCTGGGGCAAGGAACCTGGGTAATGGGCTCTCCAAGAGCAGCAAAGGCCTGAGCAAAGTACGTGGCGCCCTTGAAAGTGCAGAGCCTTTGACCGCCATCTTGGTTCCATATGTGAGCTATCATCCCATGGCCCAAAAGGAGGCTGCTTGTGCTTTGAACACAGACGTGAGAGGTTGGGTTTGGGATTCAGGTAAGCTAATGATGTGGCGTGAATCAGATAGGCTCTGAGAAACGACAGTGTCTGCCATTAAGCAAAACACAGCTCCGACTACAAGAGGTGAAGAAATCAAGTTCACCAAAGGGCAGAACCAGACTTAATACCAGTTAGCAACTGAGCTCCAAAAAAATCAAAGAACTCAGAGAAAAACAGGATAGGGGTTCCAGCCAAAGGGATTTCCAAGGAGGGAAAAAGCGGGGTCTGTAGGGTCAGTGGAGGAGAACAAGAAGAGAAGGGTTTTACTCTTCCAGAAGTCTGAAGACCCACCACAGTCCTTAGGGAATATGGTGCACATTGCGTAGAATGGCCATTGGTCAGAGCAGGGATTCAAAGCCACAGGTTAATATCCATGGCTTAATATTCATGCATTCATTTATTCAATAAACATGTATTTATCCTTGTCTCTACTCTTGCTTTTGTTCAATTCAATCCCCTCACAGCAGCCAGAGACACTTCTAAAATGCTCATCTGTCGCTTATACCCTCTGGCAGAGGGGGGACCAGATACCAGTGACTGAAATGACTCTAGCCCCTTGCATTGAGAGTTTCTCTAAGCCCTGCTAAGTCAGCCCACCACTGTCCTGTTTACTTGATCTAATGCTGACCTTGGATCCCTCACATACCTTCTATAGTTGTGTTAATATAAAATCCCATCATAAAAGTCTAAGCAATGTCTCCTTTCATTTTGTATTAAAATGTTAAAGGTTAAAATTATTTTAACTCTCAATGTTCAATATTATTTTTTGAGTCTTTAGGAGAGTGGGATGAAGTGAAGGATGCTACCTCACAGTGATCCCCATTTACCACTTCACTCCACCTCCTAGACCCTCTCACTGAGGCCTCCATACAACATCTACTTGTAACAGAAGGACCACTCATGGAGACGTTTTAAAAAAAGTGAAAAATCAATCTCTGCTATAGCTAAAGGTGGGAATAGAAAACCACTTTGAGGTCAAATGTATTTACTATGGGACAAAGCAACTGAGTGACCTCCCTTAGCAAATATAAGGCAAACAGGTATTTGTGCACAAGCCAGGGACATAAAAGAAACTCCTAGCCTGACAAAGGCTACCTCTCCCAAGCATCCTTGGTACACTCAACCTGATTGACTGCCTGATTCGTTCCTCTTGCAGGAACATTATTAGAACCTCATGGGTGTATTGGGAGGGCCTCAACTGAGTTCTGTGGGCAGAAGGGGACACCAAGTACCTCAGAGGGAAGAGGGAAATACACTGTCAGGGTCTGGGCTGGTAATCCGGGCTCATGATAAGACTTATAAGACTTAAGTGTTCATGGAAGAGGGCTGGTTTGTGGGGAGCACATAGCAAAGGCTGGAGATCCCTCTTGACCAAGCTGCCCTGGCGCAGTGGTGTGCTTTGAGTATAACGCCTGAGTTGAATGTATGAACTAAAAGAGCTGTAACTCTGGAACCTAAATGTGAAGCACCCCTGTGACCAAAGAGCGTATGTCAGTCAGTTGCAGAAGGTTATGCTACAGTAACAAACAATCCCAAAATTTCAGTGGCTTACAACAATAAAGGTTTATTTCTTAGTCATATTACATGCTGGCTATGGTTTGGCTGTGGCTCTGCTCCATGAACTCTTCACTCCAGAACTCAAATTGAAGGAGCAACCCTTACACGGGACATTCCCATTTTTGTGGCAGAGGAAAAAGACAGACAGTCATAGCTCTTAAAGCTTCGGATTGGAAGTGGCACATGTTATTTCTACTTCTATTTCATTGTCTAAAGCAAGTCATAAGGCCAGGCTGGACATCAGTGGAGTGAGAAATACAATCATTTCACAAGAAGGGCCAAGTAGGAACAAGCTACCACAGAAGGTTCTAGGCCATTGAGGACATTATCATGGCAATAATCCAAGTCTACATGGGACCAGTTTTCAACTTAGCATCATATGACAGCAACAGCAACAGCAACACCGTCATTGTAACAATGAGATGCTAGAGGTCTCTCTATGACTGGCATTTGGCTGCAGGACTGTCCCACTGGACTGAGTAAAACTTCAAGGTTATCAGAAAAGTGAAAGGAGGAGATATCTCAAGTGGGAGATTCTGGATTGTCTAGTGAAATAAAGGTGCTGAGATACTGAGACTTTGACATCAGAAGCAGACATCCTACACACTCAAGCTCCCTACTCTGTGCCTCCCTCAGGGAGCCCTGCTGGAATCAGCTGCTTTGGAGGAGGAGGCAGGGAGAATTAGCCATGATGTTGAGTTCCAATTAACAGCACCTATATGGATTCAGGTGTATAGAAATTATAGTGGCCATGAAAGCTCTGTTCCACTCTGCACATAGGCCTGCTCTCATCCACTCCTAACTGCCCTTTGACATTCTGCTTTCCCACTTCCTTTGGTGTGGCATAAAGAAGGCCCAGTATCAGCTGCTTTGCACTGCTTATACTCCAGTCTCCATAGGACCCAGATTACCTACAGAACAGGGATGGTGGTGGAGGCCTCCCTGGGGTTGCCATTTTCTCCTCTTGGGGAAAGAATCCCCAGTGATAACGGAATTTTTTGTGAGACATGAAGTTTCTTCATAGCAGCTTGTGTTGGAAGTAGGGTGAGAACTCGGCAAGCACAGCTATTAGAGAAAAAGGAAGAAAAGCTTTTCAGGATTGTCTCCTACACTGGAACTTGGAGGCTTATGGGGCCACGCACAGGCCTGCCACTACCAGCTTGTGACTGATGTACCAGATATCTCAAGTAAAATGCAGTTTACTACAGAAGGCTGAATGGTTACCAGTTAATTCCACTAAAACCCCATCAAGAATCAGTGCTGTATAAGAACTCCTGACAAATAATGATCACTTACCATTTAAAAATTCTCATTATGAATCATGCTCACTTATTTCAGTTAATCCTTACAACTACCCAATGAGTTAGGTACTTTTACTTATCCTCATTTTCCAAAACGATGACTCAGAGGCTATAAAGAGTTAGAAACTTGTCCAGGATTGTAAGTTTCCAAGCCAATATTTCAACTCCACCTGCCTGATTCTTAAGTCTCTGCTCTTTTCTCTGTACCATCCATCACTGCCTCAGACAGAAGGAATGTCTTTATGAATAATGCTTCTGCGTTTGTGGACTCAAGTGAGTTATTCCTGGTAATTGTACTCCAGTGTGGACATGCTCAGTTCACTGTTGTTGTCAACATAAATGGGCTTCCTGCTCATGTCCTTCAGACAATACTTGGCAGCTCCCAGATGGCCACACAGGAACTGGGGTGGCTAAAAGGCCAGCAAAGACTGACTGTTGAGGTCCAGCTGGCAGAAGGAGGCAAGAGGGTGAGCCCAGTATTCATGGGGCCTGGCAGGCTCAGTCACAGTTCTCCAGAGTGGGTGGCACTGGGCACCAAAGAAGCCCATGAGAATCCAGGGTAGGCAGGAATCAGATGGGCAGTTATGTGGAATTTGGCCTGGGAGGAATAAGGGCAAGACAGGAGGTAGAAGTACAAGGTCTGGGACTCACAGAGACTAGAAAGGCTACAATTCAAGGTCAAAGGGACTCCAGAGCTGGCCAGATGGTGGCTGGTAAGAGGCTACAGAAGTCCCAATGTCAGAAGGTTGATTTCCTTGGGTCTGACTTTGGTGGGAACAAGGTAGAGAAAAGAAGAGGCTTCTTGTCTAACTGCTAGAGAAACAACTACCCTTGTACAAATGAAGCAAGTGGGAAAAATGCTGAACAAGGCAGTCCACCCAACTGGAGGCATAGAGCCACCCTAGGCTTTCATTTGGGTTTTCTCTTCCCCCACTACAGCTGGTTCAAGTCCAAGGGTCATGAAAGCTCTTTAAAAGCTACTGGGCAGAACACACCCTCCTCATTCCTCTTCCGGCCTGATAGTATACCAACATGTCCAGTAGATGTTCTCCAGCCACTTCCTGTCACAATCATCCAGCCGCCATTGCTTCCTCAAGTGTCTGGGGCCTCAGATATGGGATTACTCACTTACCAAGTGGGACCAAGGCCAGCCTTCAGGAGGTTGGTGGCAGGGGCTTACTGGAGCCCTGCTCACCCATCTTTCCACTTGCCAGAGTTTTCTCAGGTGTGGCACGCCTATCTTTGGTGGGGCATGGGTGAGCGTTTTAAAGTCATTAACATAAAAAATAAATTTTCTGGAAAAAAGAAAATTTCTAGAACATAAAATATATCAGTGGTTCCCAGAGGCTGAGTGAGAACTATTCCCTCAAATCCTGTTCTTTGCCCCATTCCTTGGCGTGGGGAGGGGGGGTGCTTTTTCCATGGTTCCATGGAGGGAACAGAACAGGCTTTGGAGTTCATTTAGACCTGGGTGCAAATTCCAGCTCCACCATTTCCTAGCTGTGAACATTAGGCATGTTTTCAACTTCTTTAAGCCTGTTATTTTATCCAACATAAAAGGTAATAATCCTTACATCATAAAGAAAAGGGAATTACATATATTTTTAGTTTACCTTTTTATTTACATACAATAAAATTCACCTTTTTTTAGTGTACAGTTCCAAATTTTGATAAATACATACACTAACGTAATAACACCACAATCAAGATGCAGAATAGTTCTATCACCCCTCAAAAGTCCCTATGCCGACCTTTTGTAGTCTATCTCCACCCCCCACCTCCAGCCCCTGGAAAAATGATGTATTTTCTGTTCCTGAAAGTTTGTCTTTTCCAGAAAATTTATTTTTCATAAGGCACATTAGAATACATAACTAACAACATTAAAAATGCTTATCCACTCCCCACCAAAGTAGGTGTACCACACTTGAGAAAATCTGGAACAACAGAAAGATAGAGTGAGAGAGACCTCATTTCAAATCATGACTCAACCATTAACTAGCCAAGTGACCTCAGACAAGTTACTTTACCCCTCTGGGTCTCAGTTTCCCTCGGGTATAATAGCTAGTCTCTAAGTCCTGACTCCCTCTGAGGTGGTCGCTGCCAGCATCCTTAGCTGGCATCCTTAAGTTTATTTCTAAGGATGGAACCCACAAATCTACCCCTTCAATTTTTAACCCAAGTTCAAAGAAATCTATGCAGACCATTGTCCCCTGCCCCCCGCCCAGAGGTTACCCCCCTAGGCTAAAAGTTCCTCAGGATACCCAGCAGAACGATAGGTGACCCCTTGTTCTAAAGGGTAGGATGGTCTCTGAGGCTCCCCAGCATGGGTGACATGCATCCTCAATAGGATTAGTCAGGCTTGGCCAAACCACAGTCAGGAAACCTGAATGAAAACAGGGAACTCCCAGCCTCAGTTCTATCCTGTCCACCCTCAATTCCTTCTCCTTTTGTCTACCACGTCTCAGTTCATAGGAAACAAAGAGCATGAATCAACGGGTTACAGTTTTTAACCACTTTAATGGACCAGGGGAGGCAAGAGACTTGAATGTTCTCCTAGGTCAGATGGGAAGGATTTTCCCTCCCAAGGGGGAAAAAAAAGCCTGGCAAGTTAGTTCTGGTTATTGGTAGGAGGCCTCAGTTCTTTGTCACATGGCCTCTCCATAGGGCTGCTTCGGTGTCAGCACAACATGGTAGCTGGCCTACTCCAGAACCAGAGATTCTAGAGAGATCAAGTCACGTCTTTTACGACCTAGTCTCAGAAGTCACATCATCACCTCCATCATGTTGTCTTAGCTAGAAGCAAGTTACCAAGTCTAACCTACACTCAAAGAGAAGAGTATCAAACAATTTGTCGGCATATTTTAAAACCACTACACTTATTACCCAAACCAAACCAAAACCAAACCCATTGCCATCAAGTCAATTCTGACTCATAGTGATCCTACAGGGCAGAGTAGAACTGCCCCATAGTGCTTCCAAGGCTGTAAATCTTTACAGAAGCAGACTACCACACCTTTTTCCCATGGAGTGGCTGGTGGGTTCAAACCACCAACCTTTAGGTTAGTAGCCGAGTGCTTAACCACTGCGCCACCAGGGCGCCTTAGTTTACCTACCAGGCTTTATATTAGGTGCTAGAGACAGAAATGCTGTTGTTGTTGTTAGGTGCCGTCGAGTCGGCTCTGACTCATAGCAACCCCATGTACAGCAGAACGAAACACTGCCTGGTCCTGTGCCACGCCCACAATCGTTGTTATGCTGGAGCCCATTGTTGCAGCCATTGTGTCAATCCATCTAGTTGAAGGTCTTCCTCTTTTTCACTGACCCTGTACTTTACCAAGCATGATTCCTTCTCCAGGGACTCATCCCTCTTGACAACACGTCCAAAGTATGTGAAACGTAGTCTTGCCATCCTTGCTTCTAAGGAGCATTCTGGTTATACTTCTCCCAGGACAGATTTGTTCGCTCTTTTGGCAGTCCATGGTATATTCAATATTCTTCATCAAAACCACTATTCAAAGGCGTCAATTCTTCAGTCTTCCTTACTCATTGTCCAGCTTTGGCATGCATATGATGTAACTGAAAATACCACGGCTTGGGTCAGGCACACCTTAGTCTTCAAGGTGACATCTTTGCTTTTCAACACTTTAAAGTGGAAACACTTTAAACAGTCACACCATCACTTCTGTCGTGTTCTATTAGTTAGAAGCAAGTTACCAAGTCTAACCCACACTCAAAGAGAAGAGTATCAAAGAATTTGTGGACATATTTAAACACTTTAAACACTTTTGCAGCAGATTTGTCCAATGTAATGCATCTTTTGATTTCTTGACTGCTGCTTCCACAGGTGTTGATTATGAGTCATATAAAATTCCTGCCCTCAGGGAATTCAGCATAACAAAGGAGACTGATATGTTATGTGACTGGATTACAATACACCTACTCCTAACTTATTATTTTATTATCTCACATTTTGCATTTACAACAATAGTAAAAAATCTGCTATCTGACTATTCTGCGTATTAACGACATACGTCTGGCAGTAACGAACGCTGGGGTGCAAAACAGGGGTAACTTTGGCTGTGACGGTTAAGATTATGTGTCTACTTGATTAGGCCATGATTCTCAGTGGTTTGGCAGTTATGTAATGATATAATTTGGCAGTTATGTAATGATGTAGTCATCTTCCATTTTGTGATCTTATGTGTCATCTTCCATTTTTGCATAATGGTGATTTTCACATAACAACCTGGTCTTTGGCACCTAACCATGTCAATAAGTGTGGAGTGGGTGTAAATTGTGGAAATACTGGGGTCTAGGGTATGGGAAAACAGCCACGAGAGTGAAATCTCAGAGAAAGGATAACACTTGGTATGATCCTTGGAATATGAATAGGAGAGTGTTAGATAAGGCAGACTGATGCTCAACACCCATTCCAACCTCCTTTCAGAGCGCCTTCTTGTACTACAGAAGCTGATAAGTTAAAACTACATTTTCCAGATTCTCTTGCAGGCAGCACTCTGGGTAGGATTTAGGTCTCTCCAATAAGATGTACTAAAGCAAGATTTGGGAGGCCAGAAGTCAGGCATGGGCTAAGGTTCCATCCATTCTGCTATTTCTGCTGGCAAGCTCACCATGGAGGTGTTTGGTTTCTCTGCGGCCTAGATGGCAGTGGCTCTAGGATTCAGACACTGGCTCGTGGGTGTCCAGAAAAAAGGGTGGGACATACTTTTGATAGTGAGATCGTGGCTGGAGTGGCATGGTTCTAGGGTGGCAGCTGTGCAAATTGGCAGGCGGCTTCCTTAGAGTAGAAAGGCTCAGGCCTCCCAGAACCCCTTTTAGAGTTGGGGTGGGAAGGATTCACAGCATACTTTTTCAAAATCTTCCAATTTCTACTCCTCGCAGCCACCTCGACCTCAACTCTTTTTTATCCTTAAGTGGATGAAGGGTCACCTCATTGTCATCAGGCCATAAGAAATCTTTCTGTGGAAAGTACAAGGATCTTGGAGCCTCAGCTGCAACTTAGAGTGAAACAGTTCCATTTTGAGAAGTTAAAAACCAGCAGGTTAATATGGCAATTCATTTGGCCCTCTCCAGTCTTTCACTGTCTACCTCACTGAACTCAACCACACACTCACGTGCAGAGCCATCAGTCAAATGGAAGTGCCGCTGGAGTAACTTAAGAGATAAATGTGGGAACATTGGAAAGTTTACAAACTCAGCATTGTCTGGAATCCAGCTTTGCTGTATTCGTGTTTGCCCGTGGTTTCTGAGCTGAGATGTTCAGGTCATAACAGAGCTCACCTCCCGCCAGCCCTGGACAGTGGAGACACTGACTCATGATACAGTTTTTACTACTCTTGTCTTCCAGCTTAATGCATCAACGCCACATGCCAGCCTCCATGGGGCACTCGTTTTCCCAGCAACACCATCCCCCACACTCGCTGCCCCAGACCCTCTCGGAAACTGACATCCCCACACTCACTCAATAAATATTTACAGCTTAAGAGACAACAGGCTGGAAAACACACAACAGCCGTGGATCCCACCCACAGTGGAACTCGCCTGCTGTCAGCTTGGCTTGTAAACCTCTTAAAGTGCAGGGCAAGGCGTCCTGGGAAGAGACTATAAACATGCCCTGCTTGAGTCCTTAACTGGCAGAATCTTGAAACTAGAAACTGACTCTAGGTTTCCTGCATAGCCCATGAGTTTCAGACCTCCATGGGTGCACACCCTCAATGGAAGACAAGCATGAGGACAAGATGGACTCGACTTTTAAAAGATAATTCTTTTTTGCATGTCAGTAAAGGAACAGTATCCAGATGTCCCAAAAAAGTCTTCCTCATGCAGTTTCTTAACTTTTTTCTAGGCCCCGTAGCCCTTTGAGAATATGATTAAAGCTCAGGTACTCTCCCCAGAAAAACGCACACAACACACGTGCACACAACACAGTGCATGTAGTAACTTCAGAGACTGAAAGACGAATTAGACCCAGGCCTGGATCCAGGAGCTGACAGTCTTGCAGAAGAAGTTTGGAAAAAAAAAAAAAAAGCACACAAATATAGATGACAAAGTGACCTGAGCTCTGAAGGATTGTACAACTTAAGTCTTCTGAGAGTTGAGGGGGAAAGAGATCAAGCTGTAAGGTAAAGAAAGAGTCAAGGAGAACGAGAAGGAACCAGTCGTAAGTGCTATTCAGGTGTACTTGGGATGTCCACTGAGGGCCTCTGCTCCTTGGCATCTAAGTGAAATGGGCTTGGACTTCTGAATTCCATAGGCTGGGGGTTAGTATTAATAGTATTAACATTAATAGTGATACTATTAATAGTATTAATAGCAGTATTAATGCTCATTCCCTATGGTCTCCTGGCCTCATCTACTGGTCAAAACTCTGGTGTACTAACACACTTCTGTCCCACACTACATCCTCCCCAACATGAAATCCAATCACTCCTCTGGTTTCCACAACAAAAAAATTCTATCACTCCAAGCATTTATATAGGCTTTACTAAAAATGTAGGGGGAGGGGGTCCTGGAAAAGGGTCATGTCATACAGCACTTGGCCTTCTGCCACCCACTGAGTCCTCCCCTCTCTCCACTTTTGTCTCTTTCCCATCTTTTTTCAGAAGCAACTAAAAAAATTCCTGAAGCCTTATTGTCAACTGACACCAGGTCCTGGGTGTGGATCGGGTGGGGGCTGGTGGGGGAGGGGAAGGTCTACAATCTCCTCTCTCCAAGTACTTGTCACAGCATCCTTCCAAAACACAGACAATGCTTTCTCTAGGAGGAATTCGGCAATACAAATCTCCCCATCCCACATGTATTGGTTAGTTGAAGAGAACAAAATCCACTCCAGCTAGATTAAGCAAGAAAGGATTTATGACAAGGTATTAAATGTCTTACAGAACTACTGGGAGGGATTTAGAGAAGACTCTAGGTTGAGCTTTCAAGGAGGCTTCCCAAAGGAGACCAGGGCCAGCAAGGGAGCTACTGGCTCCTCTGTGGTCAGGAAGCTGCTCTCTTTAAAACCAACACTGCTCATGTCACAAGGCCACTAGTAAAACAGATGCCCTTCACCTTTCAATGTCCATGAGGCTCGTGACAGGGTAGCAGGATATGTGCTCATGCTACCACAGAGAACTCAGTGAGTCCTACAACTGCAATTGCCAGCAAAAACAGCAAGAGCAGCAGAAGTATGGTCTCTGTTTGTCTCCTGCTCAAATTTCCCAAGAGTGCATCTGACTGGCTAAGCCTTAATAACTTCTGGCACCCTGACAAGGAGCCCTGGTGGTGCAGTGGTTAAGCTTTCGGCCGCTAATCGAAAGGTCAGTGGTTTGAACCCACTAGCCGCTCCATAAGAGAAAGATGTGGCTGTCTGCTTCTGTAAAGATTTATAGCCTTGGAAACCCTACAGGGTCGCTGAGTCGGAATTGACTCAATGCCAGTAGGGGTTTGGTATCCTGACTGCATGAGAGTCTGGGAAATGAAATGTAGTTTTAGCTTTCCAGCCTTGCAGTACAGGACAGTCCACTAGAAGGCAAATGGAATGAAGGTTGAGTGCCAGTGCCAGTCTACCATATATACCACACCATGTTATTTTAAATGGGGAGAGGGAGGAAGGTGGTAGAGGGGAGAAGAGGGCTAACTTTTATTAGGCATCTACTATATACTAGGAGGAGGGGCCCTCGTGGCACAGTGATTAAAGTGATTGGCTGCTAACCAAAAGGCTGCCAGTTTGAACCTACCAGCCGCTCCTTGGAAGAAAGGTGTGGCAGGCTGCTTCCATAAAGATTACAGCCCCTACCCTATGGGGCAGTTCTACTCTGTCCTATAGGGTCCCTATGAGCTGGAATCAACTCCACAGCAATGGGGTTTTTTTTTTGGACATATGTACTAGGTGGAGTCCCTGGCTGGTGCAAAAAGTTAACACACTCAAACCAGAAGGCTGGATGTTTGAGTCCACCCAGAGGTGCCTCAGAAGAAAGGCCTGGCAATCTACTTCTGAAAAATCAGCCGTTGAAAACCCTGTGGTGCATAGGTCTACTCTGACACACATGGGGTCACCACGAATTGGAATTGACTCAACAGCAACTAGTCTATATACTAGGTAATTTACATTGTTACTTATTTAATTTCTACAAAACACTGTGTGTAGTTATTATTATCTTATTAAAGGTATGGGAACTAAGGCTTACAGAGAATAACTAATTTGTTCCAGGTCAGGGCAGATGTCTCCTTAGACAGTATAGGAAATCCTCAGCCCCACCCCCAGAGATCATACAAGCTAAGGAAAGATAATTGGACAGGTTCATCCATTAGACATTTCAAATGTTCTGCATGTACTCCACTTTGATGTCCTCTGTGTACAAGCTCCTGCTATTTTGACCATCACTTCCTTCTGCTGATCATCTCAGGAACCACCTCATCTGCCAGCTTTTCCCTGAGGCTGTCATCCCAGAGTGATTTTGTAATAAAGAATTTGGCTGGCCTTTGTCCCCAGATTCTGGCAGGTGATCTCTAAATCCTTGGAATTTCCCAAGTGATAGGAGTGTTTTTGTTATTCATGGTGAGCCCCAGGACCACATCTGAAGGTTTATGCTAAATAGATGACACAAGATGTGATTAGAGGGTTGTAGCTTTGGTATCAGCTCAACCTCTCAGGCAGGGAGGAGGCCTGGAGACTGAGTTAAATTACATGGCCAATGATTCAATCACTCATTCATATGTAATGAAACCCCAATAAAAATTCTGGACACCAAAGCTCAACCCTAGTTCGCAATATTCTGCATATTGTCACACATTAATGTACTGGGAGAATCACACATCTTGATCCATGAAGAGAGGACAACGGAAGCTTTCCATTTGGGATCTTTCCAGACCACATCCTATACATCTCTCCCTTTGGCTGGTTCTTATTTGTATCCTTTCGCTATAATAAAACTGTAATTGTAAGTACAGCACTGTTCCAGCAAGTTCTATGAGCTGTTCTAGACAATTATCAAAACTGAAGAGGTAATGGGAACCCCAGAATTTGTAACCCAGCTGTTAAAAGTGAGGGTGGCCTAAGGACCTCACACTTGCAGCTGGTGTCTGAGGTGAGGACAGTTTGGGGGGACTGTGCCTTTAACCTGTGAAGTTTGTCCTAACCCCAGGTAGTTGGTATAGACGTCTTTGCAGTGATGTTCTACTGGGCTAATGTACCCACTGCCACCCTTCTGGCTGCCAGCCACTGTCCTCTTGTACAAGCCTTTCACTAGTTCTTCCAACATCATCAATAATCCTGGAACATCAGTTGTGCAACCGTTTCATAAATCTAATCCCAACCCCGGCCTCTGGGGACTTGTTCCGGTGACCTCATCATTATCCCCCACTCATTTGTCGTGAGAGCATTGTCCAACTTCCCTGTTCAAATGGTGGCTTTGGATTCAGTAGTCTGCTTGTCTGTCAGTTACCAGCCATGCTACAAACTTGACTGATCTCTGATTTCCAACCTCAAGGAACCCTCTGGCAGTTTCTCACAGCACTCATACTTGTCTTACTGAGATTTATTCATACGTGGGTCTCCCATTTGGCCTTTAACTCCTCAAAGACTTTCCTCAATACTTTTTTGTGCAGAAAATAACTTAGGTCAGTCCTCTCACAAGTGTGTTGTAAGGATTTAATGGAATAATTATGAGATTCCCTGACATATATTTGAACCTCAATAAATCCTAATTGCTTTTCTCCTACTCTGTTCCTGTGACAGGCAGCTTCTGAAATAGTTCCCTATGATCCCCATTTCTGTTGTAATCCCCCTCTGTGTGTGTATGTGTGTGTGCGTGCGTGTGTGTGTATGTGTATAGAATGGGCCTATTGAGTTGCTTCTAACAAATAGAACACTACAAAAATGATGGGATACCGCTTCCGAGGTTAGGCTATAAAGAACTATGACTTCCATCTTGTTTGCATTCTCTCTCTTGCCTTCTCAGCTTGCTGGTTTTGATGAAGCAGGCTGCCATGTTGGAGAGGCCCACATGGCAAGGAATTAAGGGCAGCCTCCAGCCAACAACCAGAAGGAAAGAGACACATGAGTGAGCTTGGAAGGCGATCTTCCCCTAGTCAAGTTTTGAAATGATTATAGCTCCAGCCAACACCTCGATTGCAGCCTTTGAGAGAACCTGAAACAGAGGACCCAGATAAATCGCACCCAGATTCCTGGCCTACAGATAATAAGTATTGTTGTTTTAAGCCACTAAGTTTTGCGAGGAGCCCTGGTGGCAGACTGTTTAACAGCTTGGCTGCTAACCAAAAGGTCAGTAGTTCGAATCGACCAGCCATTCCTTGGAAACCCCATGGGGCAGTTCTACTCTGTCCTACAGGGTCACTATGAGTTGGAATCAACTCAATGGCAACACTTTTTTTCTTTTTTTTAAGTTTTGAGGTAATTTGTTATGCTGCAATAGATAACTAACACACTTCCCTTCACAACATCATGGGTTCTATTTCTGGGCCAAAGCTCCCTCTGTGAGTGAAGAGCAGAAAGGAACGTGCTCATTTGCATCACTACCTTGAAGTCTAATCTGTCCAAGGGAAGACACCTGCTAGTTCAGCACAGTCAGGATCCACTGGGCCTGCCTATCAGGTTGGGGCATTCTGACCTGAGCATTCATCCTTGTGATGTGGGGCCACACACATTTGTGTGCCCTCTACCTCATGAGAGAGCTGCCTCCCTCACTCTAAAACAGAAGCAGTGATGCCAGGCCTCCTTCTCCATGGCCCCAGGCAGGGCCAGACTAAGATAAGGCAAGGAAGGCACCCAGGGCACAAAATCAAGGAAACACTCACTCTTTGGCTCATGCATGTGGGATCAGCACCTGAGAGTGAGTGCTTCCTTACGTTTTGTGCCTCCTTACGTTTTGTGCCTCTGGTGTGTCACTAGCCTCATCTTAGACCTGGCCAGGTCCCAGGGCAGACCTAACCTGCACTCCTACCTGAGCCTTGACAATTCCTGAAATAGGTCTGGCCAGGCATGGTGGTCAGATTTCCTGCCACCTCCAGCTTGCTTCCTGGGCCAGATGTCAGGGTGCCAGGTTGAGAGCCAAACCTTCCAGGCCAGCCTTCCTTCATTTGGGAGTCCTCGGTAAACTTAACACTTCAGTTTGAAATCTCTCTGATCTGATGTCTCCATGAGGGATACTGATCATTTGTTTTGTGAAGTAAGGAGCTCCTTCTCCTTTTTCACACCAATTGGCAATGACAGCGATAGCACATGGCCAAGCCCACCCCACTTCCTACCAACTGCTCCCAAGGGGAAAAAAAAACCATTGTGCATGAGCTGCCTCTCTCTGCCCCTCGGTAAAAAATTGCAATTGCAATCAGAACAAACCTTTAGAATGTCTCCTCTGAGCCTGCTGAGCACTATGAACAGCTACCATTTTGGAAGTACGAGGTACTGTGCTAAGTGTCTTATTATGGTTTCTTGTTTGATCTACACAAAGACCCTAGGAGCTAGGTCTCATTATCAGGGATAAAACTCAGGCTTCTAAAGGTTAAGTAACTTGCGTGAGGTCACAGAGCTAACAAATTGTGCCCTGGGACTTGAACCCAGGTCTAGCTGGACTCTAAGCCTGTGTGCCCAGCCGTTGTGCTACTCTCCAAGGGCCACTTGGCTTCTCCTTCCTACCACGTTCAGAACCCTGGAATGAGAGGTTCTCTGTCCTCCCCATTCCCACCTACACCCCTATAAACGTACAAGAATAACTTCCCTCATATCTCTTTACCACCCCCTCCCCAATCTAGTCCTAGGAACATCCAGGAGGCAGCCATGGGTGTGGTAGATGGAGTGCTACCCTGGAAGGCATATCAGGAGCTTTAGAGGCAGACAGCCCTCGGCTGAAAGCCCAGCTCCACCTCTTTGTAGCTATATGACACTAAGTAGGTGACTCTCTCTGAGCCTCATTCATCATCTGAAAAAAGGAAGCAAATACTGCTCACCTCACAGAGTGGTTAAAAGGATTAAATGAGATCATATAAAACCCTGGAATTCAAAAACATTGGCTTGAATTTCATCTCAGCCTCTGCAAGAGACAAGATCCATTTAGAGATTTATTCTTCAGCAAATATGAATTGTGTCACTTTCCTTAAAAGGCAAAAGAGGCTATGATTGGTCTTGGTTTTAAATAATATTTTCTCCTCTTTTATGTATATAAAGCTCTGAGAGCTGTGCAAGGCCCATGGTGGTCACTTTGAGATCAGAGAAGAGGAACAAAGAAACAGTCCTTATTACAGTAGGAGCTGAAGCCCTCCCAGGCCTTCCCATGAAACAGTTCTAGGAGGAGCAAATCCATTCCAAGGTTTTCAGGTGTAAAAAACAGAAAACCCAAACTGAATGCCTTAAACAACCAAGACAATTTATTGGTCCACAAAATCTAAAGTCCAGAGGTACTTTAGATTCAGACATAGCTTATTTAGAGGCTCCCAACGTTTGGGGGGCTGTAACTCCATTTGTCTGTGAGTCACCTCCACTTCCAGTTAGTTTTTCCTAAACTGGCCTTTTCTTGGGGTGGCAGGATGGCTGCTGGCAGCTTCCAGGGCTACATGCTTCCTAATACACATCTGATGGACCAATATGGCTACATGCCCACTCCTAAAATAATCATAGTGGCCAATCAGAAACCACCCCGAAAGCTAAGAGTTGGTTCTGTCCTATATTTAAACCACATTGCTACTACACGCATGGGATGGAAGGGAGGCAAGGGAGAGACTGGAATGGCTACTGGAGATGCAACCACAATATTCACTACAAAGACCCTTTATCAGGAAGGGGAGGGGTGTTGTGTGTGAGCGTGTATGTACTGTATGTCAGTGTGTATGTGAAGTGTGTTTCTGATGTGTGTGTTGTATTTATATGTATGTGTGAGCACATGTGTAATATGTGTGTGTGTATGGTGTGTGTGGCTACGTATATGTGTGTATATGTGAAGTGTGTGTGTTTTGAAAGACCATATGCCCGGACTAAGTGTCATTTTTGCTTGGGGCCTTTCATTCAGCCCTCTGCTGCCACCACCTTGCTGACCCCTAGGAGACACTGTGCTCCTTCTCTGACTCTGGCCAATGTGTGTGCAAAATCCCTTTTCCCCTAAGCATAGATGAAAGGTTGGAATTTAAAAAATAATAATAATAATACCACTTTACTCACAAAAAAGGTGAAGAGAAAGGAAATCAATTCAGAGAGTATAACTTTCACGGTTCCCCTTTGGCCTTGCCACTGGAACACAGCTCACTGATATTTAAACCCACACATCACTACTCACCTATGCTGATTCCCATGAACGATTACCTAGTCGTTCTGAGTCTCAGGTGCTCAATTAAAAAAAAGAGGGGAGGGGTATTAAAATTCTCACCTCACAGGGTCACGAAGATTCAAAGGGCTTGCTACTTCATTCATCCATCAAATGTTTATTGCATATTGCATATAAGAAACATATTTCTGACAATCTATGTCTTTGAGCCAATAATTACTTCCTACTCTTCCCTGTGTGCTGTCTGCCTTTGAGCCTTCCCAACTCCCCTGCCTGGCACTAACTGATGGACACCATCTTATTTTCTGCTTTGCAGAATAGTCTCTAGAAGGCTTGTCTCCTTGCAGCCAAAGCCAAAAATCCTATTTATACTCACCATTCCACTTTAGGGCACTTCCTCCTCCACATACCTCCCACCCCTCTCAGTTCCAAGAGGCCCACAGTAAAACAACTTCATTATACTCTAATTATGTGGTTAGAATCAGCACATCTAAACACAGATAAGAAGGGTGTTGCCTCAAGCTCTTCATCAGTGCATTTTAGCCTCATGCAAAGGACTGGACAGAAGGCAGGTCATCTCCTCTCCTCAAACCATATCTTAGTGCCAGTTCCAACTGTTCTGCCTACTGCTCAACCCCGCCCAGCAAAGGCTTCCCTCCGTCCACGGCCCACTCAATCATGCACAGCTCTCTGCTGCCCTCTGCTGGGACCTTGCTTACTTAGCCCTGGAGCCCACCAGCAACCGCGGCCAGAGGGCTTTCCGCCAACCTAACTTTCATGGTTCCCCTTTGGCCTGGCCACTGGAACACAGCTCACTGATATTTAAACCCACGCATCACTACTCACCTATGCTGATTCCCATGAACGGTTACCTAGTCATTCTGAGTCTCAGGTGTTCAATTAAAAAAAGGGAGGGAGAAGCGTTAAAATTCCCACCCAACAGGATCATGAAGATTCAAAGGGCTTGCTACTTCATTCATTCATCAACTGTTTATTACATGCCTACTATTTGCTAGACAATGTGTTGGTACTAAGAATACAAAAAGGAATAAGAAAGAAGCTATCCTTGCCCCAATGGAGCTTACTGCCCTGTATAAACAGATACGTAATTACAAATCATGATAAAGGAAATAAATATGATGCTGAACCTTCTTGGAATACCTACTTGGATAAGGAAAAGATGACATCTGAAGATGAAGAGGAGCCACACCTATGAATGGGATAAGGGAGCTGGAGGTAGATCTTCCAAGCAGAAAGGCAAGAAGACCTTGTGAAGACCCTAAAGAAGGTGACCAAGGTTGAGAGTAGCTAAAGCTGAAGCAGGGGTAGTAGACATTGGCAATACTGTGAAGAGCCTTGCAGAGGGTGGATAGGAGTCTGGACTTTTTTCTAAGTACACAGGAAGCCACTGAAGGGCTGGGGTGTGGGGTTTTTGAGATGGCACCTTCCTGTTCTTCCTGCCCTGCCTCTGGCTGCTCTCCAGTCTCTCTTGCTGGCTCCTTCTCCTCCACCCATCTCTAAATGCTACTGTTCCTCAGGGCTTGGTCCTGAGCTCTCTTCTCTTTCCACACTCTCTTCCTCCTCCATCATCTCACTCATTCCTATGATTCTAAATAAACTTCATATGCAGGTTGGTGTGTCCACCCTTAGACATCTCCTCTGGCTCCAGATTCACGTATCAAACCGTCTACATGCTACCTGCTTTTGGATTTCTCAGCATCTGAAACTTACCATCTCAACCCTGCACTCTTAATATCACCCCAGCCCAGTTTCCTTCACTCCCAAATTTGTTTCTACTCTACGTGTTCCCTATCTCAGCAAACGATACCACTATCCATGTGCTGACACTTCATAATGTAAATAAGTCCAAATATGATATTTTTCAAGTCCCTCAATCTTCATTGCCACTTTTTCCATTTTAAAATGTATGCGTAAACAAGGCAAGTAAATTTAAATGGTCCAGAAAGGTACAAAATGAAAAGGAGATCCCTGGGAATCAGCCATGATTCCTTGCTCTCCCTACACCCAAACTATCAACAAATCCTGTTGATTCTATCTCGAATGTTTCTCAAATTTGTCCATTTCTCCCCATCTCCACTGCCCACACCATATCCTGACCACCACCATTTCTGGTCTGGAATGCTGCAACAGCCTCCTCATAACTTTTGCTCTCCTCCAACCCATTCTTCACATAGCATCCAGAGTGATGATTTTATACTGTAAATGGGAACATATCACTTCCCGGCTTCAAATTCATTAAATGCTTCTCTTTGCAATTTGGACAAAACCGAACTCCTTACCATGTGAGCTGCGATTAATTACTTTTGTGTGTGGCCTTTCTAGTCATGGTCTTATACCTCCCACCCAGGTGATTGTGTGATAAGGTAATTGTGGCCTAGCAAGGGGACTGGTCAATTTTGCCTTAAAAGAGAGCCAATTCCAGAGCAGAGAGGAGGAGCTCACCACCAAGAAAGGAGAGACCAACAGGAGGAGATGGCTTGGTGGGCTTCTTGGCCCACAGGGAGAGAAACATGAGTGCCTTTTGGCAGAGACTGAGAGCTGGGAAGAGGCTGTCCGGATGGAAGAATTGTATTTTGGGTGTTCCTGAGCCTGAATTGCAACTGTTACTTCCCTAATAAATCCCATAATTGTGAGTCTGGTCTGTGAGTTCTGTGTGGCCATTGCAATGAATTATTGAACCCAGTAAAGAAGCAGAGAGTGCTGTGGGAGAGACAGTTGGTGTCAGAGTTGGTAAAGATGGCAGAGAGAGGAGGCATGTCTGACCCCCGCCTCATAGGAATCAGCCTTGGGCTGTTGATCTTGATTCTCCTTCCCTCTTGTAAAGTTGGAGGAGGTCAGACACTACCCCCAAGCTGTTTTTACACCATAGTCTACAAAGACCTACAAAATCTGGTCTATCTTTCCAACCCTCTCTCACGTTCTTCTCTCCTGTGTTCACTCTGTTCACCACACTGATGTTTTTTAGTTCCTTCAAATATGCCAAGCTGTTTTCTGCTTTACAATCTTTGTATATGCAGCTTCCTTTGCCTAGAGTTCTCCCCACTCCCATCTCCAAAACACTGGTTACTTCTTATTCTTCAAATGTCAGCCTAAATGTCACCTGTTCAGCAAGATCTTCTTTGTCCACCCCATCCTAAGTATATCGGTTTCTAAACTTATCAGATATTAAAACATATTTTAAACCTTCATTGAAGAAAGTAGTTTGACATGAGAGAAGAAACAGACCAAATTAATGGAGCAAAAGAAAAATCAGAAATAGACTCAGATGCACAAGAAAATTTAATATGCCATAGAGGTGAGATTTCAAATCACTGAGAAAAATGAGAGATTAGTAAATATATTAGTTTCCTAGAGCTGCCATAACGAAGTCTCACAGTTTTGGAGGCTAAAAATCTGTAATCAGGGTGTTGGTTATATTGATTCTTTCTGAGGCCTCTGAGGGAGAATGCTTCCCTCCTAGCTTCTTGTGACCACTGGTGATCCTTGGCATTCCTTGGCTTATAGATGCATCACTCCAATTATGCCTCCATCTTCACATGGTCATCTTCCCTCTGTGTCTTTTCTCTTTTTATAGGGACATCAGTCATATCAGAGTAGGACCCACCATATTCCAGTATAACCTCATGTTAACTGATAACATCTTCAAAGACCCTATTTCCAAACCAGGTCCTGTTCATAGGTACCACGGGTTAGGGCGTTAACATATTTTTGGGGGGGACACAATTCAATGCATAGCAGTAAATAAATGATGATGGCACAACTGGTCTGTATTGAGATAACAAAGCTAGATTTTTTTTATCTCATTCTTATACCTCAATAAATTCCAGATGAATCAAATATTAATTTTTTTATTGTTGTAGTTAAATGAAGTTTACATTTCCAGTTAGTCTCCCAAACAAAATTTTATACATAAGTTGTTATGTGACCCTAATTGCTCACCCCATTCTGCGACAGCACGCTCCTCCTTTCCGCCCCTGATCCCCCATGTCCATTCAACCAGCTCCTAACCCTCTCTGCCTTCCCATCTCACCTCTGGACAGAAGCTGCCCCTTATGAATCAAATATTTAGATGTAAAAAATAAAATACATAAAAACACGGGTAAATGTATTACTAACCTTAGAGAGGTGAAGGCTTTTCTGAGAAGGCTATAAAACCCATAAACCATAAAGGAAACAATAACAAATTTAATTAAGTAGCAATGTAACTTTGGCATAAAAAAAAGTAGAAAAAAAAAAAAACCTAAAATGAAGTCAAAACACCAAGTTCAAAAACAGGTAAAATCTATTTGAAATCTATTTATCAAAGAGCTCTTCTCCTTAACTTAAACAGAACTGGTCTAAATATATATGAAAAATGAATAACCCAATAGAAAATTATGAAACGGAGATAAATGGTTTGTAGAAAAACAAATTCAAAAGACTCTAAATATATCTGAAAATGATCAACTTCATGTATAATTAAAGAAATACAAATCAAAATAGTAAGAAAACTTTTTTTTTTTTTTCAAACTGATAAAGAATTCTCCACTGCTGGCAGGCATATACTTTGGATGGGAGGGGAGTACAAACTGATGCAATCTTACTGCAGGTTAAATTGATAAAATCTATCTAAATTTAAAAGGCACATACCTATTTGCATAGCAAAGAATTTAGATATGGTTATACCCACAAAGGAGTTGCCCAGCTGCTAACTGAAAGGTTGGAGGTTCAAGTCCACCCAGCAGTGCCTTGGAAGAAAGGCCTAGCAACCTGCTTCCGAAAAATCAGTCATGGAAAACCTTATGGGGCATGCTTCTACTCTGACACACATGGGGTCACAATGAGTCAGAACTGACTAGACAGCAACTGGGATACCCACAAAAATTCACTCATACGTATGTACAGGAATTTTCTTGGCAAAATTTTTATAAAAGCAAAACCCAAAGTGCTGATCAATAGGAAACTGGGTAAATGAATTACTCATCACCCACATAACACAATACTGTGCAGTAATTAAGGAGAATAAGGTAAATCTGGATGTGTTAATACAGGATGATTTTTAAGACATATTATTAAGTGAAAAAAAGCATGGTATAGAGGAAAATGATCCCTTTTGTATAAATTATAACATTGACACATACATGTAAATGCTTTTTTTTCCCCTAGAATCACAGAAAACTACCCGTAGGTAGAGAAAATGGGATGGGATGGGAAGGAGCAAGATTCTCCCTTTTTCCTTTTGTATCCTTCTGGAGTAAAATTGAATGACTTCAAATTTTTCTAATTTGGATTTCAACTTTTTAACTTACATTTTTTTAGAAACTTGGTACCGAATCGTGTCAGTTATCAATTTATTGCCTCTCAACTCCAAATACACCCTGCAACATATGCTGTTTGATAAACAACAGAATTTCTTTAAGCCTTTCTCCTTTAAACTAAGTATGAAGTTAAGGACATTGGAGGGACAATGCAGGAAGACTGAAGCTCTCCCACCATTTCCAGGGCGAACCAGGGGTTGGTAGGTGAGTATGAGGACAGGCAGCGGAGCTAGTCCCAGCTACAGGCCCATAGCACTATCCCTCTGCAACCCTGCAGCCTTGGCCTAGCGATAACCTTTCCGCAGCCCTCTTGACACAGAAACCAGAGCCCCTCTACCCATGCACTCTGAAGGTCTCTTATCCCTTGTGCTGGCATTCTGACTAAACAGAACAGAGAGAGAAGAAAGGAAAGAATGTTGTCTGCCTCTTGGAATTCTACAAGCAGGAAACAGGCCAAAGGAGTTATATCTGTTATCCTCCAAGAAAAGAAAAGGACCATCCTGGAGCAGCTTGGAGATTAGCAAACTGTTGGAAGGAGCACAAGAAGCTGGGCATTCTGGGTTACAAAGAGTGGGACCACGGTCTTCCAGGTTTCAAAGAGTCGGATCTTCACCAACTCAGTTCCAGAGTGTGGGTCTGCCATTAGTGTGTACGAGGGGGATGGGGCCGCTGCCTAAAGCTAAGGGGGCGGGGCTGCCATGCCCAAGAGACAGAAGAATGTGGCCTTCCAGGGTCAACTGGGTAGGGTCGCCACTCAGATGAAAACCAGGCCACGCAAAGACAAGGGAGCAGAGTTGCCGTCCCAGTGGGCCTGGAAGGCAGAGTTGAAGCCCAGGGCCAAGAGGCCTCCACTCAGAATCCAGAGAGCATGGCTTACACCCAGAGTCTGGAGGGCAGGACCATTGCCTAAATGGTCTCAGAGAACAGAGGATTATTTTCAAGCCTTGAGAGCTAATGTAAATTGTTCTGCTGGGTTTTGGACTTGCTTGGTACCTTTTATCCCTTCTTTCCTTCCAATTTCTCCCATCTGTAATGGAGATGTCTACCTTGTGCCTGTTCCACCTTTGTACTTTGGAAACTGATAACTTATATTCTGGATTTCACAGGTTCACATATGAAGAGGAATTTTGCTCCAGGATGGATTATGCCTAAAATCTCACCCACATTTGATTTAAATGATTCAGAAGGCGAGATTTTGGACTTGGCGTTGATTTAAGACTTTGGGATGATATGATGCGGTGAATGTGTTTTACACGTGGCAAGGACATAAATTTTGGGGGGCCAAAGAGTGGAATATCATGGATTGAATTGTGTCCCCCAAAAATATGTGTCAATTTTGCTAGGCTATGATTCCCAGTATTGTGTGGTTGTCCTCCATTTTGTGATCTAATTATCCTCCATTTTGTGATGTATTGTAAATCCTAACCTCTATATGTTAATGAAGCAGGGGTAAATCTTGAGTCACAGCCTTACTTAAGTCACACCCTCACTCAAGTCATACCCTTGCTTGAGTCACACTGTTTATCTTACAAGAGATAAAAGAAGAAAGAAGTGAGCAGAGAGGGGAGGGACCTCACTACTACCAAGAAAGAAGAGCAGGGAGTGCAGCACGTCCTTTGGACCCAGGGTCCCTGCACTAAGAAACTCCTAGACCAGGGGAAGATCGCTGCCAAGGCACATGGAGATCCCCAAGGAATGCCAGGCCCACAGATATTGAAAGGAGACAAGGACATTCCCCAAGAGCCGACAGAGAAAGAAAGCCTTCCCCTAGAACTGGTACCGTGAATTTGAACTTCTACCCTCCTAAACTGTGAGAGAATAAATTTGTTTGTCAAAGCCATCCACTTGTGGTATTTTTGTTATAGCAGCACTAGATAACTAAGACAGTGCTCAATGAATATTTGTTGACTGGGTGGAAAGCAATAAAGTGTAGTGATTAAGAGTGTGGATTCTGGAGCCATACTGTCTGGGTTAATCCTGGCTCAGCCTCTTAATAGCTATGTGGCCTTGGGCTGGTTACTTAAAGGTACCTCTGTTTCCTCATCTATAAAATGGGGATAATAATAGTGCCTACCTCATTATGAAGACTGAATTAGTTAATATGTGTAAATACATAGAAGAGTTCCTGGCACATACAAACTACTGAAGACATTTATATGAAGACAGAAGATCACCATCTTTAAACATCTGAAGGACTGTCCCGTAAAAGACCCCATTAGGCAAAACTACAACAGAAGGAAAAAAGTAAAGGAAGGAAATTTTGAGCACATTGTAAATAATATGAAATGGTTTGAGTTGTCCTCATGTTACTACCAACCACCCCAGTTTGCCAGGGACTGTTCTGGTTTTAAAACTGAAACTCCTGTGTTCCAGGAAATCCCTTAATCTCAGGTAAAATGGGGTGACTGATCACCCTAGTTGTCCCCCAACAAGGCCTTCTTTAAGAAGTTATGACAGTCCCGGGACAAGGACTAGAAGGCAGAAGGGGACAGGAAAGCTGGTAATAGGGAACCCAAGGTCAAGAAGGAAGAGTGTTGACATGTTGTGGGGTTGCTAACCATTGTCATAAAACAATATGTGTACTAACCATTTAAAGAGAAACTATTCTGTAAACTTTCATCTAAAGTACAATAAAAAAAAAAAAAAAGTTGTGAGTGTCTGACAGGTTTGAACAAAAACTGAAGAACCCTCACTGAGAAGTTATTCCTGCATGAGGAAGGAACTTGGACTAGATGAACTTTAATCCAGGTAAAGAAGCATATTTTAATGGAAAAAGCATGGATCTGGAGACAGAAAAACCCAGGCTCAAATTCTGGCTCTGCCACTTAGTAGCTGGGTGATCTTGGGTAACTTATTCAGCTTTCTGAGCTTCAGTTCCTCGATCTATTAAATAGGACTACTCATTCTCAATGTGTAAACTGGTGTGAGGATTAGACATAATATATGTGAAGTGACTTCACTGTGCCTGGCACAATGTAAGTATTCAAGAAATCATAACTTTTCTTTTTCAAGGTCCAACTTAAGATTGAGTGTCCTAGGTTCTCTAGGCAGTGGCTCTCAAAGTGTAGTCCCTAGACCAGTAGCATCAGCATCACCTGAGAACTTGTTAGAAATGCAAATTATCCATCCCACCCCCGCTCTACTGAATCAGAAACTGGGGGTGTGGCCCAGAAATCTGAGTTTTAACTAGTTGTCCAGGTGACACCCCAGGCATCTTGTCTTTGAAACACAGAGATGGAAATCTCTCTAAACTTGAAGCACTCTCCCTTTATTCCATCATAAAAATAAAGTTATTGGAAAATGCTACTAGTATTGGAAGAGAATTTTTTATAAACAAAACAAAAAGAATTGAAATTTTAAAAGTAGTGCTGGAACTTTAATACCAGTGCTTTATTTATTTATTTACTTTTAAATAATTGCCTTTGTAAACAGTCCTCACCTGCATGAACAGGCTGCAGTTTGGGTGGATATGTCAGTATGACCTGGCCTTTGCACCTCCTCCCCCAAAAAGCACTGGTAAGATGGCTAAGTTTGGTTACAGTGTGTAAGCCACTAACTGATCCAATCATAAACTATATAGTCAAATTGATTTTCCACACTTATAAAGGGGAGTTAAGTGCATAGGACAGTCAGTAAAGAATTCCTTAAATTGTGATAGCATATTTCTTTAGGTATAAAATCACCCCAGGGGTAAGTAAAAAGAATTCTCACTAGAGTGCACATTAATTTTCTCTCTCCCCTAACAAGTCCTAGAGCACAGTGGTGTGTTTATAACATACACCAAGATAGACAAAGAATTAATGAGGTAAAAGTGTTTTTAAACATTTCTAAACTGATCGTATAAACAAAGATCTTTTAGTACATGAAACCTAAGATAATTCAGTCAAAATAATCCATCTCTCCTTAAATTTGAAATACTTAAAATTTTAGGAATGAATGTATCATCTAGTTGAAACAATTTTCACTTTGTAAGGTTCTGAAAATATCTCCGAAGTATTTATCTAAACACTTAAGCAGAAAGCTCATCTACACAAAGCAATAACATGCAAATTCTATGTTTACATTTGCTTTTACAAGCAATATCCTTTGCTGTGCTTCTAATTGTGGTTTTTATAAAGCAATTCAAAATCTGTTTATTTATTGAGCACCTGTTAGGTTCCTCAACTTTGGGAGAGGGGAATATTCATAAAGTATATAAACATACCTCTTTAAGAAGGTTACAGTCTTAGAGGAAGGAAAAACTACATACAAAAAATATATATTAAAGAGAAAAGAATAAAAGATTAGATAAGAACCTTAGGAGGCACTGAGTTTATGTTAACGAGGGAGGAACAACTCAGAAAAGGTGGGTAAGAATGGTTGCACAACTGGAAGAATGTAATCAATGTTACTGAACTGTACATGTAGAAATGGTTGAATTGGTGTATATTTTGCTGTGTATATTCTCAACACCAACAAAATAAATCAATCAATAAATTTTAAAAAAGAGAGAGGAAAGGGTAAATATACTGATACATGACGTTCTTCCAAAGTGTGTATAGTTCAATGCCAAGCAATGTTTTTTTTTTGTTGTTGTTTGTTTGTTTGTGCTTTAGATAAAAGTTTACAGAGCAAATTAGTTTCTCATTAATCAGTTAATACACAAATTGTTTTGCGACATCGGTTGTCAACCCCTCGGTGTGTCAACATTCTCCTCTTCTCCGCCCCATGTTCCCTACTTTCATTTCCTCCAATTTTCCTGTCCCTTCCTGCCTTCTCATCTTTGCTTTTTGGCTGGTACTCCCATTAGTCTCGTATATGTGAATAAACTACGAAGCAGATCCCTCACGTGTGTTACTGCTGGCCCTATGGACCTGTTTAATCTCTGGCTGAAGGGTAAACCTCAGGAGTGACTTCAGTACTCAGTTAAAACGGTGTCCAGGGGCCATACTCTCGGGATTTCTGTAGTCTCTGTCAGACCAGCAAGACTGGTCTTTTAGTGTGTGTGTGAATTTTTGTGCTACGTTTTTCTCCCGCTCTGTCTGGGACCTCTATTGTGATCCCTGCCAGAGCAGTGAGTGGTGGTAACCAGGCACCATCTAGATGTTCTGGGCTCAGTCTGGTGGAGGTTGTGGTAGTTGTGGTCCATTAGTCCTTTGGACTGATGTTTCCCTTGCGTCTTTGATCTTCTTCATTCTCCTTTGTTCCAGCTGGGATGGGACCAGTAGATATATCTTAGATGGCCGCTTGCAGGCTTTTAAGACCCCAGACCTTACTCACTATGGTTGGATGTAGAACAATTTCTGTATAGACTATATTATGCCAATTGAGCTAGATGCCCCCTGAGACCATGGACCCCAGCCCTTAGCCCAGTAGCTCGGTCTCCCAGGGCGTTTGGGTCTGTGAAGCTTATATGACTTGGCCCTGGTCAGGCTGCACTGACTTCCCCAGTACTGTGCACTGTCTTAGCCTTCACCAGAGTTACCACTTATCTACTATCTAGTTAGTGTTTTTCCCTTCCCACCCGTATCCCCCCTTGTAACAATCAAAGATTGTTTCTATCTGTGTGGAAACATTTTCATGTGTTTGTATAATAGTGGTCTCATACAGTATTTGACCTTTTGTGATTTCAACGCCTAGCAATTTTCAGAGACAATAAGAAAAACAAGAAGGACAGAAACCCTTGTAGAAGGAGGTTAACAAAGAAGGATTCCTGGAGGAGATGGGGCAGAAGACGGACATCAAAGAATTGATAAAAGTTTTAATACTGTGATGTGTTCACTCATCACTGGCTTTAGTGTTATTCTTACTCTAAGATTTTGCTCATGATATCCTCTCTGCTTGAAACATCATTCCCACAGTTCTGCCTATTCAAATCTTACCCATCTTACCAGGTCACCTCAAGTTCTATCTTCTTTCCTTCCTTCCTTTATCAAGATTCAATAAGAAAATTCTTAAGACAAGAAAGGACTTTGTGCTTGTCTTTAAGAACAATAAGAAAAAGAAGAAGAGAAGAGTTTGAGCGTCTGCATCCCATGTGAAGAGAGAAAATCCCCAGGGACAGAGTAAATGCGGCAGTTTCCAAAGTAGAGATATACAGACACAAACACTGATGGAATGACTTCTCATCTTATTTGCATACCACTCCTACCAGACAGACATGCCTCTCCCCACCCTACTGCCCCACTGACAGATCACTGTACCCATATCTGAAGATGAAGAGAACTTCAACAGGTAAAGTGCTCAAAATAGTCCTGACACACAGCAAACATTCAATACCTGTGAGTTACTAATATTTATTTAGTTACTACTAGGGAAAGCATGGATCAATCAAAAAGGTTAAGTAACTTGCCCAAGCATCCCAGGGACACCACAGGCCTAGGGGTAATCTTTATTCTAATTCCCTGCCTTAGGGGTTCCCACACCAAGCAACCACTTGCCGTGGAGTGAACTCCAATTCATGGTGACCCCATGTGTGTCAACATAGAACTGTGCTTCACAGAGTTTTCAGTAGCTGATTTTTCAGATGCAGATCTCCAGGACTTTCTTCCAAGGTGACTTTGGGACTGGAACCTCTGAGCGCATTAACCATTTGCATTACCCAGGGACTCCTCCTACACCAAGTAGGTAATATCCAGCCTACCTGAGATACAAACCTGTGGTTCTAAGTTCTCAGGGAAGATTCTCTCCAACATCACCCACAACTTTATACCTAGAGACCAGACAGACTGTTATCTCCCTTTGTTGATGAGTAGATTTTTTTTCAGTCCATCCTATTACTTAAAAATCCAAAACCCATTGCCAACAAGTTGACTCTGACTCATAGCAACCTTATAGGACAGAGTAGAACTGCCCCATAGGGTCTCTAAGGCTGTAATCTTAATGTAAGCTGTCACATCTTTCTGCCTCAGAGCAGCTGGTGGGTTCAAACCACTGACCTTTGGGTTAGCAGCTGAGCGCTTAACCACTGTGCCAGCAGGGCTCCTTTCCATAGACACAGTACAATTAATATATTTATCATGCACTCAAGCTGGTTATTACTGTATCTGAAAACAGAAATCACTATTTTCCCAGTCAACAAGTAAGAATATTTATTACATGAATACTGACCGCCAAAGCAATCCATATGTGCAGTTGTGTGTGCTCCTGTTTCAGAATACTGATAACTTCATCCCCCTCTGGTAACTGATCAAAGTCAAGTTCGATAATCTAAAACACAAAATGTAGGTTTTAACTCTTCTCTTTTTTTAAATTCACATTTCTTCTTTGACTGCTGCTTTTCTTGAATGTACCTCAGTATGCAGATACTTAGGGTTTGTGTTCAATTTAAGTACTGCTGAACTATTATGTGTTAAGAACTGTTTAGTGGAGCACGTGACAAGTAGGTTCTACTATAATATTAAAGTAAAAGCACAGAGAAGTAAACAGACCTTACTAGTTGTCCCCAAATACTAGAATCTGAAAGTGGAATGACTTGCACATAATAGGTGCTAAACAATGAACTATGATTGGATTGAGGAGTGAATTATTGTATTATTAGCAGCAATCCTAGGAAGAAATCAAGATTGGCAAGCCCCATCCAACAGAGGCCAAGTCAGGGCCTCAAAGGATGGACCAGAGGTTCCAAGTTAGTCAGTCAGTAGCCAGGCCCCGAACCGACGCCGCATTCGTTCTCCGCCCACTCCGGGGCGGCCGCATCGTTGCTCCGCCCACCTAGGGGCGGAGCCACTTCAGCCACGGCGCTTTTATTCCGGCCCGCGTAAGTACTAAGTTTAGACTCAAAAGCCTCAGGGCTACAGAGGTCTTGTAAGTTCTCAGTCAACCTACAGTCGATCCGGGAGCGAAAGCCTGGAGAAACACCAGAGCCACAGGTAGAGCCACCATACGACGCACCTTCCCGCGGTGAATCCTTCCGGGGCAGGGGGCGGGGCCGCCGGAAGTGGCCGAGCGCCGTCTGCTGCTCGTTGTTTGAGCCGCTGAAGAGAAGGAGAAGTCCGAGTTCTGGCTGCGCCGCAGGGCGGCAGTCACAACTACATCCCGGCCCGCCGCTAGCCACTGGAAGAGCCAGAAGCGAATCCTACCGGCTGCCAAGCTGTGGCGCTGGACACCGGCTCGCCTTTTGATCTCATCATGTCGCGTGGCTCTATCGAGATTCCCCTCCGGGACACTGACGAGGTAAGTGTCGAATATGGAGGAGGTGGGGGCCGTGAACTTGAACGATCCCCCCTTCCCTTGCTCGACATGGTTTCCGAAGCTAAAGCAATCCCCTCCCCCAGGAGCCCAGGCCGAAGTCTCCGGCCAAAGCTCCGGTCGCCTCCTTTCCCAGCCCCTGCGCTCTCACAGCCCCAGGGCCATTCAAGAAGGAGTTCTTGAAAGTTCCCGTTCAACCTGTTACCTGTTCGTATTTGACAGTACTCGACTCTTTTCCTAATTAATTCAGTGGCATAGGGGTGTGAGAGTGCCTGATAAACAGTAAATCCGGCCACAGATTACAGAGGTGGGCGCTGATGTCACTGGTGTATCTGGTGTTGAAACTAGGTACCTTTTCGTAGGAATACATAGGATTTTGCCTCGTCTCCACTTCAAACTTGAGTCTGTCATTGTGCCTATTTGCACCACATGAGGCACTTAGCAAAACAGTCAAATGATCTATGGAGTTTCCACAGACATAGGAACCCCAAGACACAGCTTATCAGAGTGTCTAAGGAGAAGCTGCTAGTGTGTACTGATAGAATTAATCCCCTGTCCCTTCCTGACCCTTTATCCATGAGTGGCCTACGACTTCCTCTCAGCGTTGATATTAGATCTTATTGGACACTTCCTATTATTATTTTTATTTGTTTTATTTAGATACAATTTTGAGATGTAATTCACATACCATACAATACATTGGTTTTTAGTATATTCATGAAGTTGTATAATCATTATCACTATTTAATGCCAGAACATTTTCTTACTACTATTTTTGTGCCTCATTCAGGAGTATCTGTGACACACAAATGCTGCCACATGATTAATGTGTACAGTGGCATTCAACTTTGCATTGCCTGTAAGGTTGAAGTTGTCAGACCTACTTCATCAGTGTCTTTAGGGTGCTTATTTGCACTTTACTTGAATTATGTGTTAGCAGAATTTTTGTGCCATTTTTGAGTAAGCGAAGTTTTTGTGGCATTTTGTCATTGTAGTGATTTGGGGACAACTAGCAAGGTCTGTTTGCTTTTCTGTGCTTGTACTTTAATATTACAGTAGAACCTACTTGTCACGTGCTCCATTAAACAGTTCTTAATGGTATTAGTTCACCATACTTAAACTGAACACATACCCTAACTGTATGCATTTTGAGGTATAGTCAAGAAAAGCAGAAAAGAAGAAATGTCAATTTAAAAAAAGAAAGAAGAGTTAAAACCCACATTTTATGTTTTAGGTTATTGAACTTGACTTCGATCAGTTACCGGAGGGGGATGAAGTTATCAGTATTCTGAAACAGGAGCACACACAACTGCACATATGGATTGCTTTGGCGGTCAGTATTCATGTAACAAATATTCTTATTTGTTGACTGGAAAATAGTGGTTTCTGTTTTCAGATATAGTAATATCCAGCTTGGATACACAATAAATAAGTTGTACTATGTCTGTGGAAGCTATTTGTCTTACCATTTATGGAACAATAAGCCCAGTTTCCTAAATGATGTGTACTCTGCTGATAAAATTTGTATATGTGTTGGTAAACGCAAAATTTATTTAAGTTAAAGGGTATGCTATATTGAATATTTGGTTAAGTAGTGATTATTCAGTGAAACTGATTTATGGTTTACAGATAAGCTGAGAAAATACAACTTGGCCACAATGTAAACATTGCTACTTAACATTGTTCCCCATGACAGAAAAACAGTTCCCATGAAGTACTCTAGAAAGTGGTTAGGCTTTGCTTGTTTGAAAAATTTAGTTTGAAATCAACTATTGCTAGGTAAGAAGTAAGTTGGAAGCGTTTGTAGTGATCTTAATTTTTTTTAAATAGCTTTATTTAGGTATGATTGAGCTACAATCAATGGCACATACTTGTACCATTTGATAAGTTTTGTGTATACATGTACCTGTGAAACCATCACCACAGTCATTATAATGAGTATCTCCATCACCCCCAAAGGCCCCTCCCCTCTGTCCCCAGGCAACCACTGATCTGCCATTTGTCACTAAAGATTAGTTTGCATTTTCCAGAATTTTATATAAATGGAATCATATGGTGTGTACTCTCTTTTGATCTGGCTTCTTTCACTCAGCATAATTATTTTGAGGTTTATCCATGTTATAGCATGTTCATTCCTTTTGATTGCTGAGTAGTATCCATTGTACAGTTGTACCAAAGCCTGTTTATCCATTCACCTGTTGATGCACATTTGGGTTGTTTCCAGTTTTTGCCTGTTACAAATAAAGCTGCTATAAATGTTCATGTAAAATTTTTTTGTGTGAATATATGCCTTAGTGATTCTAATTTAATCATTTACCTTGTAGCTGGAATACTACAAGCAAGGAAAAACAGAAGAGTTCGTAAAGTTGTTGGAAGCAGCTCGTATAGATGGCAATTTGGACTATAGAGACCATGAAAAAGACCAGATGACTTGCTTGGATACACTGGCGGCCTACTATGTACAACAGGCTCGGAAGGAAAAGAATAAGGATAATAAGAAAGATCTTATTACACAGGCAACCCTGTTGTATACGATGGCTGATAAAATTATTATGTATGATCAGGTAAAATAAGTCACATTTCTTTGAATTTATGAAAGGGAGAAAAACATACTACATGAAAGCAAAATGTGTGTGATAGGCAACAAGATTTTTTTTTTAAAGAAGTTTTCTTAAAATAATATGGTTGTTCAAGAAAAAGGATTCCTCATTAAAATGGGAATTTCTTTGGTGCTTGTACTATTGGAGTACTATGGGCAACTTTAGCATATATAACGCGTTGCATTAGTAATTCCAACATCTCCAGGTGTATTTCAAGCAGATTTTAAGTAATTTGAACTTTTCTTGTTGTCATTGTTACTGGCACAGAAGACTTGCATTTCAGGATAGTTTCTCAATTTGTAATTAAGAATTGCTTATTGGTAGTTTAAACACATTACAGTTGCTAGAGGAATTTGTATGATGATCCACCTCCTTCCTATATGATTTTTGTTTTAGTGTTACATGTTTACGTTAAGTTTTGGTTAGTCCTTGGTAAAGGAAAGCCTAAAGTGAGGTATGACTTTTTCAGAACCATTTGTTGGGAAGAGCTTGTTTCTGCCTCCTTGAAGGTGACAAAATGGATCAGGCTGATGCACAGTTTCATTTTGTACTCAACCAGTCTCCAAATAATATTCCAGCCCTTCTTGGTAAGTGATTTTCAGCAACTTTTTTAGGAATCTGTTTTTTTCAACGTATGCCTGGAATATATCTGTTTGTAAGCTCCTTAGGAACTGGGCCTGACAACAAAGTAGAAGAGCTTTGTCTTTTAAAAAAGAAACTATCTACAACATATTATGATTTCTGTTGAAATTGCAGAAATGTATACCAGTTAAGAATAATTTGTTATTTCCTTCTAAAGATTAAGTAAAACTCTATCTAGATAACTGCAGATTATTTCAGTTATTATTTTATAGATACATAAAGACAGGACTGTTCTATTTATAGGCATAAATTAATACACCCTGATGGTAAACAAGTTTTGTTATGAAATCATGCCACTATTTTCAAGCGTTTAGGTAAATTAGTGTAAAGCATATTTAGACTTGTATTCCTTAATTAGACAGTATATGCTTATTTAAAAAAAATCATTACAGGTAAAGCTTGCATTTCATTCAACAAGAAAGATTACAGAGGAGCTCTTGCTTATTATAAGAAAGCATTGCGTACTAACCCAGGATGTCCAGGTAAGGGGAAAACTATTTTAGGTCTAACCTATGTGTGACCCAACTTAAAATATTGATGATTTGGCAGTTACTTATGAAGTTTGTTGTGAAAACATGTTATAGGATTATTGAAATGACACCATAGAGTTTTTTGGGGGGGTTTTTTGTTTGTTTTAATTATGTTTGACTTAAAAGCTGGATAGGAGGTCATAGTATGAACTTTTTGCACTATACTGTTTTTCTTTTCCAAAATCTTACTTATTCAGCAAATTTTTCTTGAGCACTACGTATGTACCAGACACTGTTCTAGACCCTAGAAATGCAGCACTGAAGAAAAGAAAACAAAAGTCCCTGCCTTTGTGGAATTTATTTTCCAGTGGGGAAGATAAGCAATAATTACAATATAGGCTATGTTAGATATTGATAAGGGCTAAGGGGAAAAATAAAGCAGGACAGGGATATGAAAACTGTTAGAGTGAAGGATGCTTAGAAAAGATGACCAGGGACCCATCACTGAGAAGGTAACATTTGCATAAAGACCCAGAGCCATGCAGCTGTATGGGGAACATCATTCCCAGAAAGAGGGAATAGGAAGTGCAAAGGTCTTGAGAAAAGAGTGTGTCTAGCAGGTTTGAGGAAGAGTGAGGAGGCTAGTGTATGTATCTGAAATGGGGAGAGAGAGCGAGGAGAAAAGAATGTCAAAGATATAAGCAGGGACCAGTCACGTAGGGCCTCACAGGTTTATTATAAGGACTTTGGCTTTTACTATGAGAGAGATAGGAATCCGTTGGAGGGTTTTGAGCGGATTATTAACAAACATGATCTGACCTATATTTAACATATAGATGGTATGCAAAACCATTAGATTGTATAAGGTCTCCAAGGGAATGAGTGTAGATAGAAAATAGGTCTGTGGATGGAACCCTGGGGTACTCTGACTTTTAGAGGTTAGGGATATGAGGGGGGATCAGCAAAGGAGTCTGAGAAGGAACAGCCAGAGGTGTAGGAGGAAAACAAGGTAGATGCAGTATCCTTGAAACCAAACGTAAAGTGTTCCCAGAAGGAGTGAGTGACCAACAGTATCAGATCTGTCGTTAGGCCAAACAGGGACTGAGAATTGACCATTGGATTTAACAGCATAGAAATCATTAGTGACCTTGATAAAAGCAGTTTTCCTGGAGTGGTGCAGATAGATGATAGCCTCCTTGGAATGGATTCAAGAGAAAATAGAAGGAAAGAAATTGGAGGCAGCAAGTGTAGACAGATCTTCCAGGGACTTTTGCTATTAAGGGAAGAACAGGAAGTTGGCAGTTGGAAAAGAAAATGGAATCAAGAGAAGATTTTTTTCAAGATGGGGGAATCAATCTTTGTATGTGGATGAGAATGACCCAGTAGAGAAGAAAATTTGATGATGCAGGAAAAATAGAGGAGGGTTGCTGGAGCAGTGTCCTTGAGTAGATGAGAGGGGATAGATCTAGTGAATAGTGGAGGGGTTGGCCTTTGCTAGGAACATGGTTATGGTTTTTGGCATGGCCTTGAAACTGGGTTATAGTTACAAGCAGAGCTCTGAAGGAATGACAGTATGTGCCTGTAATCAGCCACAATATTTAAGGCCTTAATGGAATTTTTTGTTTTCTGTTTAAAATTTGGTTTTCTAAAATGAGATATAGAAGGTAGAGTTTAACAGGGGTGTTAGAAGAGAAGAAAAATACCAGTATTACAGGTGTTCTGTTCTCTGGTGAGACAGGTATCCATGATTGGGATAGGGGATGGGAAGTGGTATAATTCAACCTCTGGTGAAACCAAATTTGTGGTATAGCAAAAGATTTTATAGTGTAGTTGCACTGAGGTTAATTTAGGGCTTTTGTGACTTATAAATAGAGAAGGGTTAAACTTTTTTTTTTTTTTATTGAATTTGAACTCTAAAATACTCATTTGACAGATTAAATATCTGATTTTATATTTTTAGCGGAAGTTCGTTTAGGAATGGGCCATTGCTTTGTGAAGCTTAACAAACTGGAGAAAGCTCGTCTGGCATTCAGCAGAGCCCTGGAACTCAATTCCAAATGTGTGGGAGCATTGGTTGGACTGGCTGTTCTAGAACTCAACAATAAAGAGGTTTGTAAATGAAAAAATTACATAGTTCCTGACTGATTTGTAGGTCCACAGTCCCTTATCTGAAACCTCAGGGACCAGACGTATTTCAGAAGTCAAGATTTCAGGTTATAGAAAGGTAAGATAGTACCAACAACAACCAAAAAATGTGTGTCATTACACATATATGTATATAGGCATATATGTGTGTGGGTATGAATATGCGGGTATGTATGTGTGCACAGATAGATGTATCTGTAGGCAAATGTACATACAGGTATGTGTGTGCATGCATGTGTAGTCATATATATATAATAAACCATATAGAGGACACAGTTACGGATACTTCTTAGACATAACCAAACACTTTACAGGATTGGTTTTCTGGGTTTGGAGACTTAAGACCGTAGTCTTGTGAGACAACCTCAGTTGATTTGCGTAATACAGTTCATAAAGTATGTGTTCTACATCCCAATGTGGTGAGTTGTGTATGGGGTCTTAAAAGTTTGTGAGCGGCCATCTGAGATACAACTGTTGGTCTCAGTTCGTTTGGAACAAAAGAGAAGGAAGGACCAAAGACTCAGAAGAAAGCAGTCTACAGGGCTAATAGTATACACGAACCATGGCCTCCTCTTTCCTAAGACCAGAAGAACTAGATGGTGCCCTGGGCCACAGTAGATGGATCCTGATAGAATGGAAGGAAAACGTGGAACAGAGCTCAAATTCTTAAAAAGTTCATACTTACTGGACCAGTTGAGATTAGAGGACTCCTCGAGACTATCCCCATTAGATACTCTTTAAACCTTAAGCTGAAATTATCCCTTGAGGTCACCTTTTAGCTAAATAACATATTAGCTTATAAAGAATATCATCTGTAAGTAATGTGCTTCTTTAATAACTTACCTATATGAGACCAAATGATCAAAAATTAAACTCTGAAGCAAAGCTGAGAAGGTAACGGGGCAGGGAAACTAGAGTACTGGAAATGGTACAACCAGAACAGAATGAATGAGGATGATGCACTGTGGAAAAATGTAACCAATATCACTGAGTAATTTGTGTAGAAATTATTAAATGAGAACCTAATTTGCTGTGTAAACTTTTACTTTAATCACAGTAAAATATTATTGAAAAAGAAAAAAGATAATATAGTGCATGTGTGCATAATATAATATATAACACCCCAGTGGGGTCAGTACTCCAAAGTCAAACTAATATTTTTGTGGCAAAATAAGTAAATTTTCACACTAATTGGAATAACCTCACAATTCAGGTGTAGTTTTGTCACCAAATAAGTTTGCTCCAACATTACAAAATAATCTTTGGAGCTTTTTGGATTTCAGAATTTCAGATAAAGTATTGGAGACCTGTATATCAAGTTGGAAGGAGCCCTGGTGGTGCAGTGGTTAAGCGCTCAGCTGCTAACTGAAACCCACCAGCTCTTCTGAGAGAGAAGGATGTGACAGTCTGCTACCATAAAGATTATAGCCTTGGAAACTCTATGAGGCAGTTCTTCTTTGTCCTATAGGGTCACTATGAATTGGAATTGACTCAGCGGCAGTGGGTTTTATCAGGTTGAAACGCTCATCTGTCACATCATAGTTATGAGATGGCTGCTGCATCTCCAGGCAGCTCATTATTACATCAGCCTGATAAGAAGAGAGAAAGGGGAAAGGATAAAAGGCTTTCTCTTAGATAAGTCTATCTTATTGAAAAGGAAGCTCCCAGTATGCTTCTCCTTATGTGTAATTGTCCACAGCAGGGCTACCAAGGTTTCTCAGCTGAAGCACTGTCAACATTTTGGGCCGGGTAACTGTCTGTTATAGCAAGCTATCCTGTGCATTGCAGGATGTTTGGCAGCATCTCTGGCCTTTACCACTAGGTGCCAGGAGTATCTACCAGTTGTAATAACCAAAAATGATGTTGCCAAATGTCCCCTGAGGGTCAGTAACATTCCCAGTTAAGAACCACTGCCTTAGAGCAATCTCCAAAAAGAGGGACTAGGTTATCTTGACTGGTTTAGATCAATCATGTTTCACCCCCTGGACATGAGGAAGAAGGGGAAAGGAGCTTTCCTTTCTAAAGTCAAAAGATCACCACAGACTACAAAATCTGCATTCTCTTAGCAGGGTAAGAGTGATGGAATGGCTGTTGGGTAGTCCACAAACTTTGAGGGATAACGAAAAGTTTCCAAAATTTGATTATGGTGAAGGTTGCACAACTCTGAATATACTAAAAAACATTGAATTGTATACTTTAAATGTGTAAATGGTATGTGAATTATATCTCAATAAAGCTGTTAAAAATGCACATGTTTGGAGTATTTTCTATTATTTGCCTTATAGATCAGCAGTAAATTATTTAAGAACATGCTATCAAATATATTTATTACATACACTCAATTTCAGAGGACACATTGTGTCTTACCATGGGGTGTTTTTACAATTACAATTTTTTTTTACAATTTGTTATGTCACTATTTTTCATCCTAGTGGAAATTAACTAGCACAAGAGCCACATTTTGGCATCTAAACTTAGGTTTATATAACCTTATTTCCTGAGACTATAAAGAAAACTTTGAAAAAGTGCTGATTAACTAATAGAACTTTAAGTGCCATTTAAGTAATAATGCCATTGTTTTTGTTTTCTGTTAGGCTGATTCCATCAAAAATGGTGTCCAGCTTCTTTCTAGAGCCTATACTATTGATCCTAGCAACCCTATGGTGTTAAACCACTTGGCAAACCACTTTTTCTTCAAAAAGGTAAAATGACTTTTAAAACATCATTTACTTTTAAATCCTGATTTTTGTTTTTCTGTACTGCAGTTGATGTTTGTTATGGATTGAATTATGTCCCCCTAAAATGTGTGTCACCTTAGCTAAGCCATGATTCCCAGTATTGTGTGATTGTCTACCATTTTGTCATCTGATGTGATTTTCCTGTGTTGTAAATCCTACCTCTATGATGTTAATGAGGTAGGATTAGAGGTAGTTATGTTAATGAGGCAAGACTCAGCCTACAAGATTAGGTTGTATCTTAAGTCAATCTCTTGAGATATAAAAGAGAGAAGCAAGCAGAGTGAGAGGGGACCCATACCACCAAGAATGAAGAACTAGGAGGGGAGCACGTCCTTTGAACCCAGGGTCCCTGCACTGAGAAGCTCCTAGACCAGGGGAAGATTAATGACAAGGACCTCCCACCAGAGCCAACAGAGAGAGAGAGCCTTCCCCTGGAGCTGGCACCCTGAATTCAAACTTCCAGCCTCCTAAACTGAGAGAATAAACTTCTGTTTGTTAAAGCCATCCACTTGTAGTATTTCTCTTACAGCAGCACTAGATAACTAAGAATTTGGTAGCAGAAGAGTAGGGTGCTGTTCTAACAGATACCTGAAGTGTGGAAGCGGTTTTTAAATTGTGAATGGATAGAGGCTGGAAGAGTTTTAAAGTTCCTAATAGTAAAAGCCTGGATTGCCTTGAAGAGACCGTTTGTGGAATTATGGACATCAAAGACAATTGTGGTGAGGACTCAGAAGGAACTGAGGAAAGCTGTTACACTGAAGATAGTACAGACAACAAGAAGCAGCAGCAGAGAAATGACAGTAGCAGAACTAGAAGACCAGCACATGACAGCACCGGAGCCAACCCATGGAGTGAGAGAGCTGAGAGCCTTTGCACAGGAGGCTTCCTGATGGAGTAGGGTGTCTCCAGGCACTTATTGGTGGAGCTAAACAGCTTTGGAACACTTGCCCCAGCAAGGCAGATTGTGGGCAGCAAGGCCAGAGGGACTGAGAGGCCAAGGAACCAGGAAGCAGAAGCTGAAGAGACAAGGAACACAGAAGCAGAACTACTTCAGTCTCAGAGGTAGGGCCACGACCTCTGGGATCTCAAAGGGTGGAGTCGCCACTCAGATGGAGTAAGAGAATGGGGCCACCCAAATTCGAGGGAGCAGAGTTGTTGTTCAGTGGGCCTGGAAGGCGGAGCTGAAGCCCAGGGCTGAGGGGCCTCTACTCAGAATCCAGAGAGTGTGGCCAGTACCTAGAGTGTGGAGGGCAGGGCCATTATCTAAATGGTCTCAGAAAACAGAGGATTATTTTCAAGCCTTGAGAGCTAATGTAATGTGTTCTGCTGACTTGCTTGGTGCCTGTTATCCCTTCTTTCCCTCTGATTTCTCCCGTTTGTAATGGGAATGTCTACCTTGTGCCTGTTCTACCATTGTACTTTGGAAGCAGATAACATTCTAGATTTCACAGATGAAGAGGAATTTTTGGATTTTGGATTTGCAGTTGATTTAAGACTTTTGCTATGATTTGATGAAGTGGATATGTTTTACATGTGGCAAGGACTTGAACTTGGGGGGGCCAAAGGGCAGAATATCATGGACTGAATTGTGTCCCCCAAAAATATGTGTCAACTTGGCTAAGCCATGATTCCCAGTATTGTGATTGTCTACCATTTTGTCATCTGATGTGATTTTCCTATGTGTTGTAAATCCTACCTCTATGATGTTAATAAGGCAGGATTAGAGGCAGGTATGTTAATGAGGCAGGACTCAGTCTACAAGATTAGGTTGTATCTTGAGTCAGTCTCTTGAGATATAAAAGAGAGAAGCAAGCAGAGAGATGGGGGACCCATGCCATCAAGAACGAAGAACCAGGAGGGTAGCATGTCCTTTGGACCCGGGGTCCCTGCACTGACAAGCTCCTAGACTAGGGGAAGATTGATGACAAGGACCTTCCACCAGAGCCAGCAGAGAGAGAGCCTTCTTCCCCTGGAGCTGGCACCCTGAATTCAGACTCCCAGCCTCCTAGACTGTGAGAGAATAAAATTCTGTTTGTTAAAGCCGTCCACTTGAGGTATTTCTCTTATAGCAGCACTAGATAACTAAGACAATGCTGTATTTTTAAAAAAAAAAAAACTGGAAAGAAATCTGAAAATGTCAGTTTTTTCAAATTAGTATTTGTGTTAATTATGTGGGAGTGGGTTTGTTCATTCATTCGCTTAAAGTTTATTGACTCTTTATATTCTACACAGCACTGTACTAGGGATGTGGAGATCAGTAAGACATGGTTTCTGCGTGTAAGGAGTTCAGTTCATAGAAGACAAACCTGTAAACAAATGTAAATGTGAAAATAAAAAACTCTACCCAGGTGTGGTAGAGAAATAAAGAGGAATTGGGTCAAGTAGTTAAGGAAGGTTTTCACGGAGATAGAAAAACTTTTGAACTAGGTTTTTACAAATGAAGAAGTAACTAGGTAGTTGAACAGGTAAAGGCACAGATCTGTGAAGTAGTTTGGTTTAATAAGAGCACAGTGTGTGGTTGGCTTGTATAGTAGGTAGTGCATTGGATCCAGATGATGGGACACTTGTGAAATATGAGGAGTTTTGATGTAATTATGCTGGGGAAAAGAAGCCGTTGAAGTTTTTGTTTATTATTTCTGCATGTTGATCATGGTGTATTTTTTAATTGGCATTAATTCTGTAGAAGCAGTGATATTTAAATTTCTTTTTTTTTTATTGTACTTTAGATGAAGGTTTACAGAACAAATAGTTTCTCATTAAACAGTGCACATATTGTTTTATGACAGTGGGTAACAACCCCACCGCGTGTCAACGCTGTCCCTTCTCAACCTTGGGATCCCTATTACCAGCTTTCTTGTCCCTTCCTGCCATCTAGTCCTTGTCCCTGGGCTGTTGTGCCCCATTAGTTTTGTTTTGTTTTATGGGGCTGTCTAATCTTTGGCTGAATGGTGGCCCTCGGGAGTGACTTCCTTACTGAGCTAAAAGAGTGTCCGGGGGCCATACTCTGGGGGTTTCTCCAGTCTCTGTCAGGCCAGTAAGGCTGATCTTTTTATTCTGAGTTTGAATTTTGTTCTACGTTTTTCTCCAGTTCTGTCCAGGACCCTCTGTTGTGATCCCAGTCAAAGCAGTCAGTGGTGGTAGCCAGGCGCCATTTAGTTGTACTGGACTCAGTCTGGTGGAGGCCGTGGTAGTTGTGGTCCATTAGTCCTTTGGACTAATCTTTTCCTTGTATCTTGTTTTCTTCATTTTCCTTTGCTCCTGAAGGGGTAAGACCAGTGGAGTATCTTAGATGGCTGCTCACAGGCTTTTAAGACCCCAGATGCTACTCACCAAGGTAGAATGTAGAACAATTTCTTTATAAACTGTGTGATGCCAATTGAGCTAGGTGTTCCCCGAGATCATGGTCCCTACGATATTTAAATTTCATTGAGAAAGTTTTTATACAGTAATCATGAAAGTTTAATTTTTCATGTCAAAAAAAAAAAACATCGCCATCAAGTCAATTCCGACTCATAGCAACCCTGTATGACAGAGTAGAACTACCCTATAGGGTTTCCAAGGCTGTGATCTTTACGGAAGCAGAGTGCCACATCTTTGTTTCGAGGAGCGGCCAGTGGGTTCAAACTGCCAACCTTTCAGTTAGTAGTCAAGCGGATTTAAACTGCCAGCCTTTCGATTAGTAGTCAAGCGCTTAACCACTGCACCACCAGGGCTCCTTTCATGTTAAAATCATGTACTAAATTGTTACTAAATTGTGCCGAGGACTTTACACTAATTAAATAGCAGTTTAGGTAAAAGTTCACAAAATGGCATCAATCCTTATGAATAGTGGCTACTATATTATTGTTGTTATATGCACTGAGTGCTTTCTAAATGCCAAGCACTGTTAAAAATGCATTAAATGTATTTACTTATATAATCTTCACAACAATGAGATAGGTAATATTATCCCCTTTAAATTAATGCAAGGTTAATAGCCTGAGTTCACCCAGCTATTAACCATGATACTTCTTCTGGCTATAGAAGCATACTCCCTTTTCATAATAAGTTACTGATTAAGCTTTAAAACTGTAACTGTTATAGTACTAAACTCTTCAGGGAGGAGATAGAAGTGTATCCTGTAGGTAGGGGCATAGTAGTTAAGTGCTCCGCTGCTAACCAAAAGGTTGGCAGTTCGAATCCACCACGTGCTCCTTGGAAACCCTATGGGGCAGTTCTACTCTGTCCTCTAGGGTCGCTATGAGTCGGAATCGACTCAGTGGCAACTAGTTTTTTTAACAGGAGGTAAATTAAGCAATACTGTTCAAGATGAAAGTTACAGAAGCTAGTTTGGTTTTCTCTGAAAAAAAACAGAGGACTGATTCTACATATTTGTGTGCATATTTAATAATAAACAGTGCTGTGACAGCTTGTCCAAGGAAAGGTCATGGAAGCTCCATAGACAAATCCAAACTCCCTGAGGGACTGAATTGCTGGGTGGAGGGCTGTGGGGACCATGGTCTCGGGAACATCTAGCTCAATTGGCATAACACAGTTTATAAAGACAATGTTCTACATTCTACCTTGGTGAGTAGTGTCTGGGGTCTTAAAAGCCTGTGAGTGGCCATCTAAGATACTTCACTGGTCTCATCCCTTCGGGAGCAAGGGAGAATGAAGAGGACAGGATACAAGGAAAAGATTAGTCCAAAGGACTAATTGTCCACAGCTACCAAGGCCTCCACTGGACTGAGTCCAGTACAGCTAGATGGTGCCCAGCTACCACCACTGACTGCTCTGACCAGGATCACAACAGAGGGTTCTGGACAGAGCTGGAGAAGGTTGTAGAACATAATTCTAACTCACAAAAAAAAAAGACCAGATTTACTGGCCTAAAGGAGACTGGAGAAACCCCGAGAGTATGGCCCCCAGACACCCTTTTAGCTCAGTGGTGAAGTTATTTCCAAGGTTCACCGTTCAGCCTGGGAGGGGACAGCCCCGTAAGACCACATGAGACTAATGAGGTACAGTAGTCCACTGACAAGGGCCAGAAGGCAGAAGGGGACAAGGAAGCTGGTGATAGGGAACCCAGGGTTGAGTAAGGATATTGTTGATGTGTTGTGAGATTGTTAACCATTGTCATAGGGCAACATGTGTGCTAACTGTTAAATGAGAAACTATTTTGTTCTGTAAGCCTTCATCTAAAGTGAGAATAGCAGCACAATTGGAATAGCGTAGTCCATGTCACTGAACTATGCATGTAGAAATTTTTGAAATGGTGTATCTTTGGCTATGTATATTTTCACCAAAAAAAAAAAAAAGGTTGAGAAGGGAGAGGGTTGACATGTTGTGGGGTTGTTAACCAATGTCATAAAACAATATGTGTACTACTGTTTCATGAGAAACTATTTGTTCTGTAGCCTTCACCTGAAGTACAATAAAAAAATTAAATTAAGTAAATAAACAGTACTGTGAGCAGTGCTTACAGCTGCTATGACAGGTTTTGAAAACCAAATGAGAATTATTCAGTTTTCAGTTTTCACCCTTCCGCTAGTTACCCTTCCACTGCTGAAGATTAAGGTTTATTGTACTTAAGAACATGATCAGTATATACAGAACCTTATAGATTTCATAAATGAAATAGATAAGTCAAACCAGTCAGTTTGAGTGTTACTGAATGTTTGCTGTATGGTCCAGCACTGTGCCAGGTGATGTGATGTTATCTAGCACCAAAGTTTACAAAACATCTTTTTACATAGGTTTTCTCAATTATTTAGCATCACAGCAGCCGTGGGAGGTAGGCAGGATATTTATATTTCTCTTTCTATAAACAAGAAAATTGAGGCTCGCAGCGTTAGACATCATTTGCCTAAATTCACTCAGCTAACAGATGGTAAAGTTAAGATGGAATCTTTAATTCTCTGCCCACAACACTACATTGCCTCTCCTTCAGAAGAATAATTTAGCTGCAAAGAGAGAGTATTAATTTAGCGTCCCAGGCACTTCAATAATTGAGTGATACATTGGGTTTGCGGGTGGGAACTATCGTCACTCATGGAGCAATGAGCACAGACTTAACCTCCAGAAGGAGTGAGAATTGAGCTAGATAGAGTTCAGGTTTGCTTGGCTTCTTGATTAGGAAAGAGAAAAACCCAGAATGCAGAGTGGATTAAGGACAAAAACTGGGGAAGGAAACTAAAAAGTCTCAGCTGTGCTAAAGATGTAAATGAGGATTTTAAAATAGAATCAGTTTCTTTTTCTAATCTTTAATACATTATGTAAATGTTAAATTTCAAGTAAAAATATTTAATTAATTTCCCAGAAGATTTGTCATGAATTATGTAGTAATGAAATAGGAAAATCAAAGTAGACGCCATAGTAAAACAAACACATTTGACCTTTACCCTCATCCTGGTGAATCATATATAAATCTAGCTAAAGGGTTGTGTAATATAGTTTAAAATGTAGAATTTTAATCACCTGATTCAAATTCGGGCATCAACATTAGATAGTTATGTGACTTTGGGCAGATAATTTCCCTAAAGTTTAATTTCCTCATTTGAAAAACAAAAATAATGCCTGCTTTGTAGGATTTGAAGGGTAGTAGTTAACAAAGCTCTACTTCAGATCATATTTCTAATTGAATGAATAAAATACATACATATTAAAATGAGAAAGTCTTTTCCTACCCCTAATGTATTAACTCTAACTTTGAGACTCTCAGGCAATAAACCGGATAATCCAAATTAAACAAAGTTCTAATGGGAAGGTCATGACTCATAGATTTAAATAGGCCTGAATTAAAACACAAATGTTAAATTTTTATGTATACTTAAAACTGCTCTAAAAAATAAAGTGTATTAAAAATAAATTAAGCAAAATTCCAAGCACTGGCACTTGCTACCTGATGTAATAGAGCATTTCCTTTGGAGTAAGAAAAAAACAATTCAGGTTCTAGCTTTTCCATCTTAGACACACACACTTCACTTCTCTAATCATCGATTTCCTCATCAATAAAATGGTATAATGATACTCTTTGAAGAGTTTTTAGTTAAGATTAGAGTTAAATATCATACCTAGCATACTGCTTGGCACATAATGTTGTTAGGTTTCGTCGAGTTGGTTCTCACGCATAGCGACCCTGGGCACAGCAGAATGAAATGCTGCCTGGTCCTGCACCATCCTCACAACCGTTGTTATGCTCGAGTCCATTGTTGGAACCACTGTGTCAGTCCATCTCATTGAGGGTCTTCCTCTTTTTTGCTGACCCTCTACTTTACCAAGGATGATGTCCTTCTCCAGGAACTGATCCCTCCTGATAACATGTCCAAAGTATGTGAGACATAGTCTCGCCATCCTTGCTTCTAAGGAGCATTCTGGCTGTACTTCTCCCAAGACAGATTTGTTCATTCTTTTGGCAGTCCATGGTATATTCAGTAGTCTTCGCCAACATAATAGTTCTCAATGAGTTGTAACTGCTACCATTACTCTTAATAAGGGATTTAAACTCTCTTAGCTGTACTCTTATGAAAGCAGAGCTGATACCTGACAGGATTGTTTTGGGGATTAAATGAAATAATATATACAATGGGCAGATGTTTAGTCCTCTGTAAATGTTCTCCTGAATTTTATCAACAGGAGTAATGAAAAAAAAACAAGATTTGTTAATTCTAGAGACAATGTTGTTATTATTTATTATTATTAGTTCAATTAACAAATTTCCTCAGTGGAATTTGGGGAAGTCTTATATGATACCTTTTATGATTGAGACTGTTAAGAGTTTCGTGAGTTCACTCAATTGACTTTCTTATCTTCATTGCTCAGGATTATAGTAAAGTCCAGCATTTGGCTCTCCATGCATTCCATAATACAGAAGTGGAGGCCATGCAGGCAGAAAGTTGCTATCAGCTGGCTAGATCATTCCACGTTCAGGTAAGATAATTTTATAACTTTTCTAAATATCTAATTCTTTTTTTTTTTCTTTTCAATTTATAGTTCTTCAAATCTTTTTTAAAAACTTTTGTGCATGTTATTAGTCTTGTTTTATCTTCATTTTTTAGGAAGATTATGACCAAGCTTTCCAGTACTACTATCAAGCCACACAGTTTGCCTCATCCTCTTTTGTACTGCCATTTTTTGGTTTGGGACAAATGTATATTTATCGAGGTGACAAAGAAAATGCGTCTCAGTGCTTTGAGAAAGTTTTGAAAGCGTATCCTAATAATTATGAAACTATGAAAATTCTTGGCTCTCTGTATGCTGCCTCAGAAGATCAAGAAAAACGAGATATCGCCAAGGTACATTTTTTTAAAATCTTAGCTATTTTCTGTTAGCTATTCCTAACTATATCCTGGACTCTTACTCATTCCTCATGTCTTAGTTATCTAGTGCTGCTGTAACAGAAATACCACAAGTGGATGGCTTTAACAAAGAGAAATTTATTTCCTCACAGTAAAGTAGGCTGGAAGTCCAAATTCAGGGTGTCAGCTCCAGGGGAATGCTTTCTGTCTCTGTTGGCTCTGGAGGAAGGTCTTTCTCATCAGTCTTCCCCTGGACTAGGAGCTTCTCCACACAGGAACCCCAGGTCCAAAGGATATGCTCTGCTCCTGGCGCTGCTTGCTTGGTGGTATGAGGTCCCCCTGTCTCTCTGCCCGCTTCTCTCTTTTATAGCCCAAAAGAAACCCGTTCAAGACACAGTCCAATCCCATAGATTCAGTCCTGCCTCATCAACACAACTGCCACCCATCTCCCCTCATTCACATCATACAGACAGGATTTACAACGCATAGGAAAATCACATCTAATGACAAAATAGTGGACAATCACACAATACCAGGAGTCATGGCCTAGCCAAGTTGATACACACATTTTTGGGAGACACAATTCAATCCATGACACCTCGTTTCTTGTTATTGCTAGTAGAGATATGATAGAAGCAGCTTTGTTAGCTGAGTTTGTTCCATTTTTAAGTAAAAAATACTTATTAAACAAGTTGTCAACCTCTTTTTGCTGTGACAGCTTATAGTTAGAATGCTTTAACTTAATGATTTCTTTTATCTCAGGGCCACTTGAAGAAGGTCACAGAACAGTATCCTGATGATGTTGAAGCTTGGATTGAATTGGCACAAATCTTAGAACAGACCGATATACAGGTATTTTATAATTTAGTATTGCCTTTCATCTCTTACCTAATGTGTTTTTTGTAAGCATGGTATAGTGTTCCTCTTTCATTTTCACTTATACTTCATTCTGTCTGCCATGAAAATATAGGGTGCCCTTTCAGCCTATGGAACAGCAACACGAATCCTTCAGGAGAAAGTACAGGCCGACGTCCCCCCAGAGATTCTGAATAATGTGGGTGCCCTCCATTTTAGACTTGGAAACCTAGGGGAAGCAAAGGTAGGAAAATATAAATCTTCTTTTTGTACTTTATCAAGCAGAATGCACCCTTTTTTAGACTTATCAATTAAGGCTTTTAACAATGTAATTTTCTTTCTCATAGAAATATTTTTTGGCATCATTGGATCGTGCAAAGGCTGAAGCTGAACATGATGAACATTATTATAATGCTATTTCTGTTACAACATCATACAATTTAGCCAGGCTGTATGAGGCAATGTGTGAATTCCATGAAGCAGAAAAACTATATAAAAACATCTTACGGGAGCATCCTAATTATGTTGACTGTAAGAATCGTAAACTTTGTTTTATGTAGTAAAATTCCCACAACAGCAGCTAAAATTTAGCCTGAAAAAGAAAATCTTTCTTAGACCCAGCAGTGAAAAATTTTTGAAGGTTCTAATGTCCTCATTTCTTCAAGGCAAATTTATGCCTTGCAAATAAAAGATGTAGGTCTACTTACATTTAAGCTAGAAACTGAAATAGCTAAAAGCCAGACCATAGTCTGACCATATTTCATATACCAGTGTCATTTTTCTGGAGAAATTCAATATTTATGGGCTCTTCATTGTTTAAGTGGAAGAACCAAGGTTAGAGTCCAGATCTTCTGGCTAGTAGTCCCTATTAGTCCATGCTTTTACTGGTTTTCCATATGACAACTTTTTAAGAAAAGTAAGTGACAGTGAAAGGCATTGGAGAGAAATTGGAAACAGACCAGCTTCAAGCTTTTTAAATAAGTTCTTGAGATAAGAACTCAGATTAGAGTACTGGCACTAGGAGTGGAAGAGAGAAATCTTAAAGGTTCGCAATGAACCATAAGGCTTGAATAGTGGCAGAGTTACTCTTTAACTTTTTAAATTATTAAATAGTTACATTGATGCTTGGTATTTTTCACGTATGGGACTCTTCTAGTCATTGTATGGATATATTAACAAAAAATAATTGTTTCAGAAATTTGGCTTTAAAATTATGATCCTTCATAGCTAATATTTTAAACATAAAAACTTTTAAATGTATGTTTGTAGGCTATTTGCGCCTAGGAGCCATGGCCAGAGACAAAGGAAACTTTTATGAGGCTTCAGATTGGTTCAAAGAAGCTCTTCAAATTAATCAGGTTGGTAATATTAGCACTTAGGTTTGAAAAAATCATTATTTTTACTTTTTCCTCCCAGTAAATCAGTTTTTCCTTTTAATGACTATCACTTTTCTAGTAATCTTGGCATCTCCCTGGGTTGTTTTTGTTTATTTGTTTTGTTTTTTCATCTACTTGTTAAAGATATTAAAGAGGTATAGTGGGTTGCATTATTTATCATGCAACAAATAAGGACTATATTTTTTGTGTAAATCTCTTCATACTCTTCTCCTTCTTCTTGTTTCTTCTTCCCTTCCTCCCCCCCGCCCCGCCCTGCTATTTTTCATGTGAACTTTATCACGTGTGACCTGTCTCATATATCTTTTACTCTCTCTAGTTTACCTGCCCTGGAATTTAGTTAGTCCCGTATGAGAAAAGTTAATAGAAACAGAGTATCTTAGCCTTTGGATTGGAACTGTAGAACTCATCAAAACTTTTTGATTGTGGCACACAGTAAGAAATAAATTTAACATCACAGCCTAGTATAAAGGGACATGTGTATATACAAAAAACTGAAATGAAAGTTTCACAAGTCATTATTTGCTCATCCACATGCAATACCACTAATAGTTTTACTTCATTCCATCCTACTGTATTTTTTATGCTGATAACTACACACTAAATTGAGTTTACAGCTCACTAATGGGTCTCACCTGTCAGTTTGAAAAAACTGTTGTAGCTTGTAGACCTCTTCAATTAATTGTAATTAGCTATTGTGGAAAGGTAATTCATCTTTCACAGTCCAAATCACAGATTTTGCTTTTTTATATCCCTAATGTGTTTCAGGATCATCCCGATGCCTGGTCTTTGATTGGTAATCTTCATTTGGCTAAACAAGAATGGGGTCCAGGTCAGAAGAAATTTGAGAGGATATTAAAACAACCATCCACACAGAGTGACACTTATTCTATGCTGGCCCTTGGCAATGTGTGGCTCCAGACTTTGCATCAGCCCACCCGCGACCGGGAAAAAGTAATTTCCTTTTGTCTTTTTAAACAAAACTGATATACTCTGCATTCTTGTTTGAATATTTTATCTACAGTGTTTGTTTCTTTTTATAGGAAAAGCGTCATCAAGATCGTGCCCTGGCCATCTACAAACAAGTACTCAGGAATGATGCAAAGAATCTGTATGCTGCTAATGGCATAGGTGACTATAAGACTTGGATACCCATTACGATATGAAATGAATGCTTTTGGGGGGATGTTTGTATATTAGAATTTCTCTGCAAAGATAATAAATATGGTTGTTTTAAAACAGGGCTTTTACTTGTTTCTCTGACTGGCTACAATTAGAAAATTCTTAAATGTGAACTTTTTTATAACTTTAGGAGCTGTGTTGGCCCACAAAGGATATTTCCGTGAAGCTCGTGATGTATTCGCTCAAGTAAGAGAGGCAACAGCAGACATCAGTGATGTATGGTTGAACTTAGCACACATCTATGTGGAGCAGAAGCAGTATATCAGTGCCGTTCAGATGGTAATGTCCTGTCTTTCAAGATATTTTTACATCATGTCCATTGTTGAGCAGATGTTGTCTTAGTCATGCTGACCCTGTCAAGGAGCATGGAGCTAACTAGTTACATGCTATTTCTTGTGATGTAGTATCTGTTCAGAGGTTTATAATCACACAGTGTTAAGGCCAGGCTTGGTATCCAAACAGAGGCTTGTTTTCTGGCTCCACCACTAATTGCATGCCTTAGGCAAAGGACATTCTTTTGAAGCCTTAGTTTTCTTATCTGTAAAACAGAGATAATTGTACCTTAACGTCATAGAATTTTGTGAGGATCCATTATGTTAATTACTTGGCACATGTCTTAGTTATCTAGTGCTGCTATAACAAATATCACAAGTGTATGGTTTTAACAAAGAGAAGTTTATTATTTCCTTACAGTAAAGTAGGCTAAAAGTCCAAATTCAGGGCATCAGCTCCAGGGGAAGGCTGTCTCTCTCTTTGGCCTTCTGATCACTGTTCCCCCGGACTAGGAGCTTCTCCACGCTGGGACCCCGGGTCCAAAGGACACGCTTTGCTCCTGGCACTGCTTTCTCAGTGATAATGAGGTCCCCATGTCTCTCTGCTCACTTCTCTCTTTTATATCTCATGAGATTGCCTCAGGACACAATCCGATCTTGTAGATTGAGTCCTGCCTCACTAACACAACTGCCTCCCATCCTCCCTCATTAATATCATCGAAGCAGGATTTACAACATACAGGAAAATCACACAATACCAAGAATCATGGCCCAACCAAACTGACACACACATTTTTTGGGGGACATGATTCAGTCTATGACAGCATAGTACTTGGCACTAACATGCCTAGCATATTAGTAAGTAGTCAAATAAATGGTAAGATTGAACATTTGTTTGTTTTACCCTCTTATTTCTCAGATGGGGGAACTGAGTTTCAGAAAGATAAAGTGACTAATTTAAAATAAAAAATAAAAAGCTCCGTGGAGATAGGGTTTCATGACTGTAGACTTTTGATACGCTTGTCATATTTGTAGAGTGCTTGAACTTGAAATAAAAGAATCATAGTATCTATAGCATATTAAAAAGTAAAAAGAGACTTAGGCTCTGTGGAGAACACTATGGTAGTCAGAAAGAACAAGCTTCTTACAAAAAGTAGAAAAACAAAGAAGGAAATGGTTGACCTATTTTCTAAGAAAGGTGAGTGTGATTATTATCACTATTCAGAGTATTGGAAAGACACTAACCATAGGGACTCACGGAACTCAGTTTGCCTATGGTTGTCACAGAGGATGTATTTTTGAGGTATGCCTTTCTGATCTGCAGAGTGATAATGTTGCCTTTTGCAAATTCAAATTAAATTACTAGGAGTGTTAAGGGCAAACTGTCTAATCATCTTCCCTGAAAAAGATCCTACCCATGACAAGATGTATTCCATGGTCAAAAAGGTGGTATATTCATGTCACAATTAACGCTGGCATTCCTGTATTGGCTTTCCCAAGAAATTAACAACCAAAACCATAAGACTGGTCATGCTCAATGCCAGTAGATTCCACCAAATATTACAGAAGGGTAGTAGAGAGTATAGCCCAAAAGGAGCAGGTGTAAGACTTTTAATAAGTGGCCAATAAGCTGATTCTAGAGAGTATTGCTAAAAACGTGAAAAAGGCTTTCCAACCTGTTTACCTTTTCAGTGTTGTTAGAGAATCAAAATGCTGAAGAAGCGTAAATTTCAAATGGAAAAGCTATTTTGAATATTTAGTTTTTCAAATGATCAGGTATTTATGTTATGAAAATGTATTCTGGTGAATGCCAAAAATCATTTCTCCAGTTATTCTCTGAAATTAGCCACTCATTCAAAGGGTAAAATACCTTTTCACAGAGCTTAAAATTTCTTGAAAATTTACTACAAAATAAAAATGCCATTTAATCTCAGTTGTATTTTAATTAACATTTTCTCTTTTTTGGTAGTATGAAAACTGTCTCAGAAAATTCTATAAACACCAGAACACTGAAGTTGTACTCTATTTGGCCCGGGCCCTCTTCAAGTGTGGCAAGTTACAAGAATGCAAACAGACTTTGCTGAAGGTAAAAACTCTCTATTATCCTAACCCAATTCTCTGCTGCATTGTATTTTTTAATTCTTTTTTTATGTATATTCACAAACCTACTAAAATCCTTTTCATGTCATCAGGTAATATAAAATATTTACTTTTTTTCTATTTACAGGCTAGACATGTGGCTCCCAGTGATACAGTTCTTATGTTTAATGTGGCCTTGGTGCTGCAAAGATTAGCTACCTCTGTCCTGAAAGATGAAAAAAGTAATCTGAAGGAAGTACTCAATGCTGTGAAAGAACTGGAGCTTGCACATAGGTAAAGATTGTGTAGAAACAACCTTTGGAATGCGTTGCCTCTTTAAACCCATGTTTCACAAGGTGCTGAAAATCACTTCCCTCAAAAGATAATTTGATTAAAATCATTCCAGCCATATTTAAGCCAAGCAGACAGCTGCCACCAGGTGGCACCAAACTGTAGCCAGGAACCTGCTAGATTTGGGTCATGTAGCCTGACCCCTAGAACTTTATAGCTTTGTAGGCTTGCCCTAGATTTCTCACTGGCAATTATATGACCCACTGTTTTACTCATTTTAAATATTTAGCTTCACTTATGTTATCTTGGTTTTACTTGTTACACTAGTGTGTTTTTAGAGATTGTTAATTTTCATTGGGAGCCCCTGGGTGGTGCAAACAGTTAAGTGTTCAACTACTAGCTAAAAGGTTGGCTGTTTGAACCCACCCAGAGGCACCTCAAAGACAGGCCTGGCAATCTTCCAAAAGGTCACAGCCTTGAAAACCCTACGGAGCAGTAGTACTCTGCGCACAGGGGTCACCATGAGTCAGAACCGACTGGATGGCAGCTAACAATTTTCATTGAGCTAGGATTAAGGCCTTACCTCTTAATTACTGATTAATAGGTTTAGTCAACTCAACTAAAAATTTATTTAACCTTATGTTTATTTGGTAATTAAGTGTGTGGTAAAACTGTGTTTAACCTTATTTGAATTATTGATTAAACATTTCTTGTCTTACTTGGTAGACTGTAAGTGCTTTCATGAACTAAGCCTCCTAACTCCCATGCTAACATATTTGGTAAATTTACTGGTTAGTAAGTGTTTGTTGCTTGAATTGATTTGTTTTTTTTATGGATTTATTGGTAACATTAAATATAACTTTGCTTGTTTTGATAACCTTGTCTTTATTAATGTATTTTGAGTAGTTTATTGATGAGAGTCTTTTTATCAGTGAATTGCATATATACTTTTCTTACTGAGATGATGTCCTTTATGCATTAGATCCATTCATGTAAGTCAACCAGTACTTTTGTAGAACAGCTTAAAAAATCTAAAGGACCTATTTCATTAGAAACTTGAAGTATTTTATTGTCTCATTCTGTTTAGATACTTCAGTTACTTGAGTAAAGTGGGAGATAAAATGAGATTTGATTTGGCCCTTGCTGCTACAGAAGCCAGGTAATATTACTGTTTATAGAAGGTGACTGTGTATGAGATGTGGTCAGTGACATTGGTTTGGGTAGGAGAGTGACTCCATGGTGAACAGGGAACCCCTGCCCTCCAGGGGTCAGTCTTTCACATGCCTCTCCTCTAGGGGACTCCTCAGCCTACGCCGGGGTTTTTCCTGGGGGTCCCTTTTAGGGAATATGGCAAAATTGATTTAGTAAAAGTACTTAAGTTGTGTGGGAAAATGGTTTCCTGTCTGTTTCACTGCTGTCAGATAGGTCACCAAAATCAAGATAAGAACGCCTGATTCTTTGAATGTCTGAAGAAATTATTTTAGCTGTGCTTTGGAATGACATTTATAGTGTAACATAGTTGACGGTATCAGTTTATGATAATTACATTAATTTTGCTAATAGTATCTGCTAACAATCCTGCTTCAAAATTTTTCATTTTTTAAAGGAAACCAGGTGTTCTGAGTTTTTGAACAAAGTATACTAACTGCATTCATGTTTCTCTAAATCTGAAAATGTTCTAGGCAGTGCTCTGACTTACTGAGTCAGGCCCAGTACCACGTGGCCCGGGCACGCAAACAAGATGAAGAAGAACGGGAATTGCGAGCCAAACAAGAGCAAGAAAAAGAGCTACTGAGGCAGAAACTTCTTAAAGAACAGGTATCTATTGTATTTTCTGGTTATATTAGAATTAAAGAATTGTGTGCATACATATACTTTGTATGTTAAGAAAGAAGTCCGCTGATTAGGATACTGTTGCCGTCTAGTCAATTCTGACTCATAGCAGCCCTAGAGGACAGAGTAGAACTGTCGCATAGGGTTTTCTAGGAGCAGCTGGTGCATTTGGACTGCCAACCTCTTGGTTAGCAGCATAGCGCTTAACCACCGTGCCACCAGGGCTCTGATTAGGATAGTAGCCATGATTTTTTTCACCATAAGACATTTTGATGGAGTTTTTTCCCTATCTTTTTTTCCCTCACAGGAAGAGAAACGTCTCCGAGAAAAGGAAGAGCAGAAGAAACTTTTGGAACAGCGGGCCCAGTATGTGGAGAAGACAAAAAATATTCTTATGTTTACTGGCGAAACTGAAGCAACAAAAGAGAAAAAAAGAGGCGGTGGTGGCGGGCGGGTAAGCTGTTATTCCTGTTGACACTGATTACATCATTCCCTATCTTTTGGCTTTCAGAGATGAAGATAATTGGTTAAACTCACTCTGTACTTAGTCCTTAGCTTTGACTTCCTCCTTTGCTAAGAGACAGTTTTCCAACAGAGAAAATTATTTAAATAGTGTCTAGTATTCAGAAATGCATTCCAGTGTTAGCTAAGAACATTTTACCTATAGTGACCTCTTAAGTAGTTGATGATTTTTGCAAAGTTTTAATCAATTGAGACATTAATCCCAATTAGAAGTCCATAATATGGACCTAGCCTCCTGCCTTGAGCATAATGCTCTTTTAAGAACTGTCTATATGGGATCAAATTGACAACAGCAACTCGAAAGATTAGATAGGAACCTTAGGGGGCAGTATGTTTATGTTAATGAAGAAGGAACAACTGAGAAAAGGAGGGGGAGAATGGTTTCACAACTCAAAGAATGTAATCAATGTCACTAAATGGTACATGTAGAAACTGTTGGATTGGGGTATGTTTTGCTGTGTATATTCTCAAAAACAACAAAATTTTAAAAAAAACAAGTTAAAAGCAATTTAGGACTTCTGCTATGATTCTCAGCTAATTAAACACCTATTTCCAATGATATTCTTGGCTATAAATGCCACAAAAGTTAGGCAAGCTCTGCTTTTTGAAACAGCTAAAGGAATAAAGGAATATTTCTTACAAAGCTCAAAGAGGTTCCATTAAAAAATATTTTAAGTATTAATAAAAAAGAAAACTGAAAGGAAAAAAATATATAGATGTATATATATATAGGTCTAGTCAAGCACCTCTTCCATGTGACTTAATAAGAGATTCTTTGTTTGTAAAATGACCGATAGGATGTGGCCTCTTTCTGTACCTTAGCATTCAAGCCGTGTTCATTCCACCAGCCAGGAAATAACTGTAGTCTTGTTTGGATTTTAGCGTTCTAAGAAGGGAGGAGAGTTTGATGAATTTGTCAATGATGACACTGATGATGACATGCCTCTGTCCAAAAAGAAGAAGAGGAGGAAGGGCAGTGGCAGTGAGCAAGAAGGCGAAGAAGAGGAGAGTGGTGAGAGAAAGAGGAAGAAGAGGAGAAGGTATTACTGTCATTAATGGGTTCTAAATAATCTTCTAAGAGGGGTAAAAGACCTTTTGCTTTCTGAATCATTTTTATGTTTGGAAATTTAGGAACACCTGCAACTCATTTGATCTTCCCAGATATTAAAGCATTTTGTGCCCCACACTGTAATCTTAACATAGACCTATTATAAAACCCCTGAGTACTTGGAATCTACACTGTTTTCCATCTGAGAGCTACTAGCTAGTCATAATTGCCTTTCTTGTGTCTTTAAAGTGGTAATTAATACTTACTAGAAGAGGTATGGGATTTAGAATGAGAGAATCTGTATTTGTGTCTATATTAACTACATGTGCAATCTTAGAAAAGTCACTGAGCCTCAGTTTTCTTCTCTTTAAAATGGAAATAATGGTGCCTGCCACATGGTTTTGCTGGTTGTATAAAATGTGAATGTGTGTACGCACCTTTTAGATCACCCAGTGCCATCTGCTATTAAGATCAAGGGTGCCCTGCCCATCTCGCCTGGAGGTGTCCTCTGGGCTGTCCATTGTCTCTCTCATGCGGCTTCTCTGTCCAGGAGCCTCCATTCAGATATCGTACTAGAGTCCCAGACCACACTTCCTAGTCCTCAGCTGACTACACTTGGAAAGAACCTGGTGAACTCATTCAGACACAGACCTGTGGAATCGAAGCTGTGATGAGGACATTAGCAGCAGACCTGGGATGAGTAGTTGGGAAGGAAGAGGAGAAAGATGTTGGGGTCTGGGACCTGGGTCTTTTCTGACATCTTCTGTTACTCCACCCATGTGTAAGATGCAAGCTTAGATTAACAAGAGGGCTCAACAGTGACTAAATTAGTCGACAAGCATCACATAAATATGTGGTGGTTTTTGCATACTCCTGAACACTGTGCAACGAGAGTAAGCTGTGGCCTTTGTCCTTAGGGAGTGTGACACACCAATTCTAAGGGTATTCAGAAAGAAAGAATAACATTTTATGGTAAAGTAGTCTTAGACTTTATAGGCATGAGTGAATCTTGACGAACTCTGTTGGTGTTCACTATTTAAGACCTACAAAGGGAGAGGAAGGGTCTGATGATGATGAAACAGAAAATGGCCCGAAACTGAAAAAGCGCCGTCCACCAAAAGCAGAGAAGAAAAAGGCTGTAAGTTTATAGTACTGTGTTTTTCTATTCCCCTGTAGATGTAAAAGATTGCACTAGAATACATTTTTTCTTCAGCAGTTTCCTCAAGCACAAATGCTTATTTTCAAAGTTAATTGGTTGCTGTTTGATTGTATCATTAGAATGCTTACCCAATTTAACAAGATGCTCTAATGTACAAGTCTTGACTAATTTATTATGTTTGACATTCTTTAGCCCAAGCCAGAACGTCTGCCTCCTTCAATGAAGGGAAAAATAAAATCCAAAGCCATAATATCGTCAAGCGATGATTCTTCAGATGAGGATAAACTTAAAATTGCTGATGAAGGGTAGGAATTTTTCCCTTGGTAAATTACTTCCTTCTATTGATTGTGAGGATAATGCAGGACTGGGCAGTGCTTCATTCATTGTACATAGGGTCACTGAGTTAGAACCAACTCGACGGCACCTGACAACAGCAATGATGTAGGTAAATCAAAAGTGATTGTTAACCAGCCTATCGCTGCTATGCCAATTTTTTTTTTTTACATGTTGCTGTAAAAAAAAATTAGCATAGTGCACTTATAAAAATACCTAGTGGGAGGGGAGGGCATGATTGGCAAACAAATGTAGAAGGTGCATATTATTTGCATGAAAACATGGTAGATAGATCTTAAAAGAGCGTAATGCTCAAGGGAGACATTCTTTACTAGTTAAACTAAACTACTGTTTGATTTTAAGACTTCAGGGGGTATTTTTGGTTTAAGGTTTACAGATGATCTCAGGGCAGTAGTTTTGGGTTCATCCAGCCTCCATGACTCCAGAAAATCTGGAGTCCATGAGAATTTGAAATTCTATTCTGTATTTTCCCCCTTTTGATCAGGATCCATCTATAGAATTTTTGCACAAAATGTTCAGTAATGGTAGCCGGGCACCCTCCAGTTCTTCTGGTCTCATGGCAGTTGTTAATGGCTGCAATTAGCCACACACTCCATTTCCTCCTCCTATTCTTCTTTTTCCTCTTTCACCCCAGGCAAGTAGAGACCAGTTGTTGTAGTTTGTCTGATCATTTTTTATTATAAAATATATCACATTTACAGAAAAGTACACAAAACAAATATCACAAAATGAACACCTGGGTAAACACTATCTGGATCAAAAAATAGAATATTAAATGTCCTTATGTTTTAAAAAAGCACATACTCTGCTTGTCAGGGACCCAGTTGGCCAGAATCCTCACTGTGTAACCAATGCTTATCTTTGCCAGACATCCCAGGAACAGCAACAGCAACAGTGACTCAGACGAGGGCGAACGGCGGAAGAAACATGCCTCATCAGAGAGTGACTCTGACGATAACCAGATCAAGTCTGGCAGCGAGGCCGGCAGTCCCAGGAGGCCCCGCAGACAGCGGTCAGATGAGGATTCAGACAGTGACCAGCCATCCAGAAAGAGAAGGGCTTCGGGTTCTGAACAGTCTGACAATGAGTCTCTGCAGTCAGGAAGAAGCCGCTCAGGAGCTTCTGAGAACGACTCTCGCCCAGCTTCTCCAAGTGCCGAATCAGATCGAGATTCCGAGAGAGGATCTGATAATGAGGGTTCCGTCCAAGGCTCGGGAAATGAATCAGAACCAGAGGGATCCAACAATGAAGCCTCGGATCGGGGCTCAGAACATGGTTCAGATGATAGCGACTAGGTTTTATTTCATAAATAAGCTTCATCTCTGGAAGAAAGTTTTTTAATATATGAAAGCTGTGATAAAAAGTGTTTCAGATGTTTAGGCAAACAATTGTGAAATTTTTCCTAAGGCAATTTTTTTTCTATCCGTTCATGTACTACTAAGCCCCAAGAAACATTTCCTGTGCTAGAGTCTCATCTTTGAGAATGTGTGGTGCAAATGAGACTGTTCTTTATTGTGGTACAGTTCCACCTATCATATGTGAAAACTGCAGTGAAAATAAACCCAGATGCTAAACCATTCCTACAACGAGGTTTGACTGAAACTGTGGCCGATGTCTCATTTTTGTTTTATATTAAGCAGCATACTGTTTGAATTTTTATTGCAATCTTTTACCAAGTGGTACAAGAAACTTGGTATTAATAATGTCTTTGTTCCATTTTGAGTTTAGATTGAAAACGTTTTTATTTTCTGGAGGAAGAGGTATCTACTGTATAATTGCACCAAAGTACAAATGAAAAGAAGGTTTTCTTTAATAGTACTGCAGCCATGTAGATAAAAATATATAATTTGTTAGGTTGAATAAGGTGTGAAAAAATGCTTTTCTGTTAGTAGAATGCAAAGACCTACCTAAGCCCAATAATAAAATTCCTTTACCAACTTTTATGGGTAACTTTGTATCTTTTTTTTTTTTTTTGCTCAAGATACATTTGTATATGAAGATTTAGTATAAGTAAACTGTGTAAATAGGCCAGAGGTTATTTACTCAAGACTTTTGCAATTCTTTGCAACTTTTTGGGTTTCTTTTAAAGATGCAAGCAAACGAAGGTACAGTTATGTATTTTTACTTTCAGTAATTGAGTGATGAACAATTTAAGAGCAATACCATTTTTATATAGCACTGTACATTTTGCAAAGAGCTTTAATTAATATAGTCAGCAAGTATTAAATGCACTATGTTAGGCAATGACAATTCAGAGACAAAATGCCTTTTCTGTCCTCGAAAAGCTTACAATCTACTGGAGAAGATAACTTTATTGCCCCTATGGTACGAAAAGGAGCCCTGGTGGCACAATGGTTAAGCACTTAGCTGCTAACCAAAAGGTCAGCAGTTCTAACCCACTAGCCATTCCAGGGGAAGAAGATGTGGCGGTCCGCATCCACAAAGATTTACAGCCTTGGAAACCCTATGGGGCAGTTCTGCTCTGTCCTAGAGGGTCACTAAGAGTCAGAATCCACTGGACGGCAAGAGGATGGTGTGAAAAATGTGATTGTGGAAACACAAAGGAGGATGCGTAAGAGTCCCTGGTTGGAGGAAGCAGTAGAGGCAAGGTTTCCTGAAGGACGGGTGACTTGAGATGACTGAAAGACCAGCCAAGTGGCGAATTAAGGGAAGGGTGTTTTAGGCTGAGGGGGTCGCATGTGCACCTCTGGGAACTATAACAACACCACAAGGAAGGCTGGGCAGACATGCTCCGTTGAAGGGCGAACCTGAGATTCAGAAGCTCACAGAACTGAGGAGTGTCGTGCAGCTCATAAAAGGTGAGGTTCAGACTAGAATCTAGGTCTTCTGCCTCCTTTCCCTGGTTTACCAACATGTCACCCCAATGTGACGAAAATATTTCAAGCAGTAACTAAAAAAATGTGGACAGTCCCTTGGCAAGCTATTCATGGAAAGATTTAACCTAATGTATATAGTGGTTTTTCTAATGTCGTTTTCCTCTCCATCTTTTGGCTGCAAAAATGCTTTTGAGTAAACTTTCTCATTTATGATTTTGGAGTCTGTCTTAGGCTGGGTTCTCTAGAGAAGCAAAACTAATAAAGCATATAAATATCTATATAGAGAGATTTATATCAAGGAAGTAGCTCATGCGGTTGTAAATGCTGGAATGTCCCAAGTCTGTGGGTCAGGCTGGAGGCTTCTCCTAATTCACATAGTTATGGAGGCTGGTGAACCCAAGATCAGCAAGTCAGACAGCAGGGCTCTTGCTCACAGACTGCAAAGACTGAGGAATCCCAAGATCAGCAATCAAGATGGCAGGTGTACTGCTAGCTCAAGTGCCAAGAACCAGGAGTCAGAGGAACAGGAACCGATTGCAGATTCAGAACGAGTAAAAGCTCTTGAGCCTTGCTAGAGAGTCTACCTATACTGGATGGAGGCTACACCCCCAAAGAAACTCCCTTTCAACTATTCACTACTCACAGCAAATCTCATCATGGGAGGTGATCACCTTATATCAAATATGGAAGTGATCACATCGTATGACTGCCAAACTACATCATAACTGCCAAACCACTGAGTATCATTGCCCAGCCCAGTTGACACACAACCTTAATAATCACTGAGTCCTTTTGCAATTCTGGAGTTCCACCTTTATATATGGATATTCCTCCACAATGTGCCCGCAGATTAGCAGAACAGCAGTATTCCCTGGCCATGCTGCCAACATCAGAAACCACTGTAAGGTTTCTTTTAGCCCTCTGTGGCCACTAGTTGGAGCCTGGGCACTGCAGAAATGACCAAGGATGGGGAACACCTGCTTAAGAAGGGGAAAGCCGTCTGACAAAGGACATTTGACTGGCTTCGCTCTTTTGCTCCCGCCCTTGAGAATTTGCTGAAGCTCTCAAAGACACCTAGGCTTCCACCTGCTCCTCAGGCTCAGCTTTCCATTTCCCAGTGAATTTGGGTGTCAGTGGGAGAAGGCAGCATGAATAGTGGTTAATTAAAGGAGAGATGCTGGAGTCCAGGAGTTCTGGATTGGAATCTCGCTTTGTGACACTGAAGAGCCATGTAACCTTGGGCAAGTTACTTCTAGTTAGGCCACTTCGCTCATCCTGAAATGAGGCATTTCTCCTACACTGAGTTTTGAGAACCTCAATGGGATCTGTCACAGACAATATGGTTTGCATTGTCTTTGATGATTCAGAACCAGACCAAACATCACAAGCATAAAATGAAAGCTATTAAATTTAAAAACAAATTTCTGTTTAAATTTATGCAAGAAAAACCACTTTGTTATTCTGAATCTTAAACTTTAGCCCCTTTTCTCCCACTGAAATTACTATTTTTATAATATGAGGTTTGCTAAGGGGGCAATTACTCCGTTATAGTAAAAGACTACCTAACTCATGGCGTCCTGGTGGTGTAGTGGTTAAGAGCTCAGCTGCTAACCAAAAGGTTGGCAATTCAAATCCACCAGCCACTCCTTGGAAACCCTATGGGGCAGTTCTGCTCTGTCCTAGAGGGTCACTATGAGTCGGAACTGATTCAACAGCACCTAACAACAACAACATACCTAACTCATAGGATTGTGAGGATTGAGGTATGTTACATGATGAATGCATGGTAAATTCAGAATTGGTTCTGAATGTCAGACACTAATCATCAGGTTCTGTGATCCTTGTTTTGATCCAATGGGGACTGGGCCAGTTACTCTTTCATAGGTCATCTTTTTAAAAATCCATGCTTCTTTCTAGTTCCCTTCCAGCCAAATATTTTTAATCTCCAGGAAATATATTAATACTTACCTGGAGCTTTTAAAATGCCCCTTGTTGATTCTAGGAATGAACAATTTCTATCCCTGGGAGAATAAATAGCCAATAGAGGCAAGAAAAACCTTTTAAAGGAGAATAGCTCCCTCTCCTTAAACTAGAATTTGGAGCATCTGATCATTGCAGATTTTTCCTAAAGGTAGTTTCTGATGCTCTGGTCTTATGGGTGTGTTAGAGTTGTATAAGTCAATGGTGATGCTTCCCATAATAACATTAGGAACACAGGAAAGGTTATGTGCTACAGGAAAATGAAGTTGGTCTAGATCTCAGTGCATTCTCTGATTTGGGGCAGATCAAATCAAGAGTGCGGCTGTCATCAGTGATACTCATTTTGACAAAAAAAAAACCAAAACACCAAATCCATTGCCATCAAGTCGATTCTGATTCATAGTGACTCTGTAGGACAGAGTGGAACTGCCCCAAATGGTTTCCAAGGAGCAGCTGGTAGATTTGTACTGCTAACATTTTGGTTAGCACTGAGCTCTTAACCACTGCGCCACCAAGGCAATAGGCCCTTCTAATTAGAAGGCTGGCCTGGCCTTTAGCAGAACTTTAATATTCACTCATATTGATGTGGTAAATGCTTCACTTCTCAGCTTCAATGTCCCTATCTAGAAAATGCGTCTTTTTTTTTTTTTTTTCCTCTCTGCTTGGTTTTTATTTGTTTTGCCGTTATTGGTTGTTTTTTCATGCTATCTTTTTTTAATATTGTACTTTAGATGAAGGTTTACAGAGCAAATTAGTTTCTCATTAAACAATAGACATTGTTTCGTGACATTCCCAACCCCACGACATGTCAACACTCTCCCCTGCTCAATCTAGGGTGCCCTATTAGCAGCTTTCCTGTCCCCTCCTGCCTTCTTGTCCTTGCCCCTGGGCTGGTATGCCCCTTTAGTCTCATTTTGTTTTATGGACCTGTCTAGTCTTTGACTGAAGGGTGAACCTCAGCAGTGACTTCAGTACTAAGTTAAAACTGTGTCCAGGGGCCATATTCTTGGGGTTTCTCCAGTCTCTGTCAGACCAGTCTTAAGTCTGGTCATTTTTTGTGAGTTAGAATTTTGTTCTACAGTTATTCCAGCTCAGTCCGGGACCCTCTACTGTGATCCCTGTCAGAGCAGTCAGTGGTGGTATCCAGGCACCATCTAGCTGTGCTGGACTCAGTCTGGTGGAGGCTGTGGTAGTTGTGGTTAAAATGGGTCATTTGACATCTTTTTTCCCCTGAGTTCATGCCCCCCATATGTACAATGGAGAAATGATATCTGCCCCTTCATTTATTCTTATAAGCTGTAAGCTCAAAAGACCTGTAAGCTCGGTCTTTTGAGAATAAATGAAGTGATTTATGTGGGGAAAAAAAAATGAGGTCGTTTGAGATCCTTTTGTTTTAGCATTACAGGGCCTTTGCAGAGAATTTTAAGTGTCTCCAGCTCAACTGCATTAGTAACTTTATGTCTTTCTATTTCAAGTAATTGCAAACCATGTCTGCTATCTCAAGCCTAATTTTTTCATAGATAGATAAATATAGCTGACATCAAGTCTACTCCAATTGATGGGAACTGTCTTAGGCTGTGTTCTCCAGAGAAGCAAAACCAGTAAATATATACAAAGATTTATATCAAGGAAATGGCTCATGCTGTTGTACAGGCTGGAACGTCCCAAGTCCGTGGACTAGGCTAGAGGCTTTCACATAGCTTCAGGGACAGGTGCACCCAAGATCGGCAGGTCAGAAAGCAGGGCTCCCACTCACAGACTATGAGAATCATCATATCCTAAGATCGACAGATAAGCTGATAGCTCAAGTTCCAAGAACAAGAGCAGACCAACAGGAGGCAGCTGTAGGATCCAGAGTGAGCAAGAAACCCAGAATGTCTGCTTATATTCAGATACAGGCCACACCCCCAATGAAACTCCCTTTCAAGTGATTGGCTACTCACAGCAGATTCCATCATGGCAGCGATCACATACAAACACTCAGAATCATGGTCCAGCCAAGCTGACACACAATCTTAACCATCACTGTCCATCCCTTGTCAACTTGGCACATGTACACATCTCCTTAAAGCATACATAATCTCTGAATAAAGACAATTACAAAGTGATACTTGCACCTAACATGATACAACTAACACACATACAACCGAAAACGCACTAGCCCCATTTACATCTTATGTTTTATAAGTGAAGAAAACAAAAGTATTTGATGCACATATACAAAGCAGAAATAGTCATAACAATTATAGTCCTCGTTTCTGCAACTGGTCACGTGGCTGTAACTGGTATTTAGAACTACCTACTTCCACCACCCATTCTGTCTTCCCTTTGCTTTCAGCAAGCACCTCGCCTGGTCGTGGTTCTTTGCCTGGTGGGGTAACCCAAACCTTCATTCCTGAAGGGTCTGGGTCATTAGTAGTCATGTCAGAATTGGGTTACTGTAGTTTTCCATTGACTTTAATCACAGGCCATGGTAGTAGTAAGAGATGCCCTAAGGGGGATCTCCTGCATTCCAGACATAGTCTTTTTACCCCCATTATGTAATATCAATCCAATTTCCTCTTGTTAATCAGGATCAATCAACCAGCCAGTATGGTAACTCCTTTTTTTGCCTGTTGATCCAGAGGCATAAGGAGTCCAAAGTGGCCAGGTGGCATTCTTAGCTTAGTTCAATGGAGTCAGTGATGTGTCTCCAGGTGGGAGCCTTCTTCCCTTTGGAACTAAGACCTCTAGGCCTGAAGAGCATAAGGTCATGGGGACAGGAAGCAAAAATCTTGTGAGTAGGTCACCAGGGGTAATAGTGAGTGGTGTCACTCCCATTTCCACTCCTTGATTCCTGAACCCATGAATCCTGGCTATGGGAGAAACAGCACCATATATTGGACGCTGGTTTAGAGCATATACAGCCTCCTGGAGAACACTGCCCCAACCCTGTAAGGTATTGCCACCTAGCTGGTGCTGTAATTGTGTCTTTAGAAGGCCATTCTATCAAGCCGGCTGCTTCAGGATGATAGGGAACATGGTAAGACCAGTGAATTCCATGAGCATGGGCCCACTGCCACACTTCATTTGCTGTGAACTGAGTCCCTTGATCTGGGCAATGCTGTCTGGGATACCATGATGGTGGTTAGGGCATTCTGTAAGTCCACAGATGGTAGTTTTGGCAGAAGCATTGTGTGCAGGGAAGGCAAATCCATATCCATAGTAAGTCTATTCCATTAAGGACAAAACACTGCCCTTTCCATGATAGAAGTGGTTCAATGTAATTAACTTGCCACCAAGTTGCTAACTGATCACCTCGAGGGATGGTGCCATATCAGGGACTCAGTGTTGGTCAATGCTGCTGGCATATTGGGCACTCAGCAGTGGCTGTAGCCAAGTCAGCCTTGGTGAGTGGAAGTCCATGCTGCTGGGCCCATGCATAACCTCCATCCCTGCCACCATGGCCACTTTGTTCATGAGCACATTGAGCAATGACAGGAGTAGCTGAGGAAAGAGGATGACTGGTTTCCACAGAACGCATCGTCCTATCCACTTGACTGTTAAAATCATCCTCTGCTAAGGTCATCCTTTGGTGTGTATTCACATGAGATACAAATATCTTCACATCTGTGGTGCATTCAGAGAGGTCTATCCACATAAATCCTTGTCTCCAATTTTCCAGTCATGTTCCTTCCAAGTCCCTGACCATCCAGCCAAACCACTGGCCACGGTCCATGAATCAGTATACAATTGCACATCTGGCCATTTCTCCTCCCAAGCAAAGTGAGCAACCAGGTGCACTGCTTGAAACTCTGCCCACTGAGAGGATTTCCCTTCACCACTGTCCTTCAGGGAGGTCCCAGAAAGGGGCTGTAGAGCTGCCGCAGTCCACTTTTGGTGGTGCCTGCATATTATGCAGAACCATCTGTAAACCAGGCATGAGTTTTCTCTTCTTCAGTCAAGTGATCATAAGGAGCTCTCCAATAGGCCATAGGTGCAGACTGGGAGATGGAAGGTAATGTGACAGGAGTGGAGACCATGGGCATTTGGGCCACTTCCTCATGCAACTTACTTGTGCCTTCTGGTCCGGCTCGGGCCTGATCTCGTATATACCACTTCCGTGTAATGATGGAGTGCTGCTGTACACATCCAACTGTATGATTCTGTGGGTCAGACAACACCCAGTTCATGATGGGCAGTTCAGGCCGCATGGTGACTTTGTGTCCCATGGTTAAGTGTTCAGTCTCTACTAAGGCCCAGTAACAAGCCAAAAGCTGTTTCTCAAAAGGACAGTAGTTATCTGCAGAGGGTGGCAGGGCTTTGCTCCAAAATCCTCAGGGTCTGTGCTATGATTCACCAACAGTGGCCTGCCAAAGACTCCAAACAGCATCTGTATGTGCCACTGACACTTCAAGCACCATTGGATCAGCTGGATCATATGGCCCAAGTGGCAGAGTGGCTTGAACAGCAGCCTGAACATGTTGCAGGGCCATCTCTTGTCCTGGGCCCCACTCAAAACTAGCAGCTTTTTGAGTCACTTAATAAATAGGCTGGAGTAGCATACCCAAATGAGGAATATGTTGCCTCCAAAATCCAAAGAGATCCACTAGGTGTTGTGCCTCCTTTTTAGTTGTGGGAGCAGTCAGTTGCAATAACTTATCCTTCACTTTAGAAGGAATATCTTGACATGCCCCACACCACTGCACCCCTAGAAATTTCACTGAGGTGGAAGGTGCCTGAATTTTTGTGGGATTAATTTCCCACCTTCTAGCATGCAAGTGTTTTACCAATAAGTCCAGAGTCAATTGACACTTCGTCCTTACTAGGTCCAATCAACATAACATCATCAATGTAATGGACCAGTGTGACATCTTGTGGAAGGGAAAGGTGATCAAGTTCCCTGTGGACTAAACTATGACACAGGGCTGGAGAGGTGCTGTAGCTCTGAGGTAGGCAAGTGAAGGTGTATTGCTGGCCTTGCCAGCTGAAGGCAAATTGCCTCTGATGGTCCTTCGAAACAGGTATGGAGAAAAAGACATTAGCCAGATCAGTAGTTGCATATCAGGTACCGGGAGATGTGTTAATCTGCTCAAGCAATGAAACTACATCTGGAACAGCGGCTGCAATTGGAACTACCACCTGGTTAAGTTTTCAGTAATCTACTGTCGTTCTCCAAGATCCATCTATTTTTTGCACAGGCCAAATAGACAAGTTGAATGGGAATGTAGTGGGAATCACCACCTCTGCATCCTTCAAGTCCTTGATGGTGGCAGTAATCTCTGCAATCCCTCCAGGAATGCAGTAGTGCTTTTGGTTTACTATTTTCCTAAGTAGGGGCATTTCTAATGGCTTCCACTTAACTTTTCCTACCATGATAGCTCTTCTCTACCTGTCAGGGATCCAGTGTGGGGGTTCTGCCAGTTGCTGAGTATATCTATTCCAGTTATGCATTCTGGAACTGGGGAAATCACTTCAGGATGGCTTCAGGGACTCATTGGACCTGCTGTGAGAGAACATGAGCCAAGACTCCATTAATAACCTGACCTCCATATGCCCCCACTCTGACTGGTGGGCCACAGTGATGTTTTGGGTCTCCTGGAATTAGTGTCAGTTCAGAGCCAGTATCTAGTAATCCCCAAAAAGTCTGATTATTTCCTTTTCCCCAGCAAACAGTCGCTCTCGTAAAAGGCCATAGATTCCTTGGGGATGGCTCAGAGAAAGATTAACAGTAAAAATTTTTGGCAGTGTATTGGACTCCTTCCTCAAGGGGACCTGGCCTTCCCTTCACTCAAGGGGTTGTGGATCTTTAAACTTACTCAAATCTTGGAATTCATTGAGGGACAGTGACTCTCTATCCTGGTGATTTGAGTTAAAGACTGCTGTTCACCTGACCTAAAATTCATCTGTTTGTACAGATCAAGTAAATATTTTGTAGATTTCATATCTATTTCACTCCTAGGGACACCATGACTAAGTAGCCAATGCCATAAGTCTATACGAGTCAAACTATTCTGATTACTGCTTTTACTCCACTGTCCAATACTGTAACTACGCCTATCTTAACCATCATATTGACCTTATGTACAATAGGACATAATGGCACAGTGGTTAAAGCGATTGACTGCTAACATAAAGGTTAGCTATTCAAAACCACCAGCAGCTCTGCGGGAGAAAGATGTGGCAGTCTGTTTCCATAGAGATGTACAGCCTCAGACACCCTATCGGGTCTCTTTAAGTTGGAATCAGCTCAATGGCAATGGGTTTGGTTTGGTTGGGTTATGTACAATAGAAGGAAACATTGCCCAGTCCTGTGTCATCCTCATTACTGCTGGCATGTTATAGCCCGTTTTTGCAGCTATTGTGCCAATCCATCTCAATCCATCTCACCAAGGGTCTTCCTCACCCTCATGGGCCCTCTACTTCACCATCCTCCTCTAGCAATTGATCCCTCCTGATGACTTGTCCAAAGCAAGCAGGTCGGATAATGTTCTATTGTGATCCATAGGTTTTCACTGGGTAAGTTTCAGAAGTAGATTGCCAGGCCTTTCTTCCTTGTCTGTCTTAGTCTGGATGCTTCACTGAAACCTGTCCACAGTGGGTGACCCTGCTGGTATTTGAAATAACAGTGGCATAGCTTCCAGAATCATAGCAACACAAAAGCCACCACAGTACAACAGACAGGTGTTGGAAATTAAACCAATTGCCGTCAAGGTGACTCCAACTCATGAAAACCCCATATGTGTCAGAGTAGAACTGTACTCCACAGGGTTTTCAATGGCTGATTCTTCAGAAGTAGATCATCAGGTCTTTCTTCCAAGGCACCTCACTCAACTTTCCAACCTTTCAGTTAGTAGCAGAGCAAGTTAATCATTTGCACCACTCAGGGACTCCAATTTAAATAAATAAATAAAAAATTTTAAAAGGCCAAATGCATACATTTTCATAAGCAAATGTATGCATTCGGCTCTTTTAATTTCTTTTCTTTTTTTTTGCTTACCAACTTGACAGCAACTAACAACAACAACAAACAACAGAAATGTTTTTGTCAACATTTTTTATTTTAAAAATAGTTTTGGAAAATATCCGACCTTTTTTATACATTTACTTTGGCATAGCTCATCAATTCTAGATTGCCACTATTGTAATGCTCTGAGGACAGTCTTGCACTTTTTCATGTAGACACAGCTAAACAGTGAAGGGAATGCTTATTAGGTGCAAGGCATCAGGGGCTGGATACTTAGGTGTCTTATCCAGAAGTTACTAAATTGTGAATTCACCTTCTTGCCAATTCTATCTCCTAAATAGGTCCAGTGTTAGACAGAGTGTTTTCCATGAAACACTAGTCCCATAAGATACTCCTTAAAATAGAATTCCATAGTCAAATAAGTTTGGAAAATGCTGCATCCTATATCCCTAAATCAATTAGGATGCTTTTGGTGACAAAGCACAGAAAACTGTGATTCAAACTGATTTCACGATAAGAAAAGATTACTGTATCCTGTAACTGGAAGTTGGGGAAAAGCAGGGACAGTTCAACCAGTATCATCAAATACCCGCTTCATTCATTCATTCATTCATACTTTTTTATCATGTATATAAAAATATGACATAATAAAATATGAAAATAATACAAAATCTATACTCCTTCCAAAGACTTCCTGTGTACCCTTTCTCAATTACCCCCCATCCATTCTCACATATGATGATCCTTCTGAGAGAGGTATTTAAACCTATCTAGAGATTTAACCCTCTTGATGATTCAGGGTCATAATTGTGAACACTGGTGTCTTAGTCATCTAGTGCTGCTATAATAGAAATACCACAAGTGGATGGCTTTAACAAAGAGAAGTTTATTTCCTCATAGTAAAATAGGCCAAAAGTCCAAATTCAGGGTGTCAGCTCCAGGGGAAGGCTTTCTCTGTCAGCCTTCTTATCAATCTTCCCCCGGAATAGGAGCTTCTCCACATAGGGACCCCAGGTCCAAAGGATGCGCTCTGTTCCCAGCACTGCTTTCTTAATGGTATGAGGTCCCCGTGTCTCTCTGCTCTCTTCTTTATATCTCAAGAGATTGCCTCAAGACACAATCCAGTCTTGTAGATTGTGTTCTGCCTCACTAACACAATTGCCGCCCATCCTCCCTCATTAACATTATAGAGGCAGGATTTACAAGATACAGGAAAATCACACAATACTGGGAATCATGGCCCAGCCAAATTGATCCACACATTTTTTGGGGAACATAGTTCAATCCATGACATTTTGTTATTATTGTGTGCCATTATAGAGATCAAGGTGTGATGAGCTCAAGGACAATGATCATATCTTTCTCATCTAATTTTCCAAAGGTCAAGTATACAGCAGCTTGGCAATAAATAGGTACTAACTGAAAGGTTGGAGCCCTGGTGGCACAGTGGTTAAGAGCTCAGCTGCTAACCAAAAGGTCAGAAGTTCGAATCCACCAGCCACTCCTTGGAAACCCTATGGGGTGGTTCTACTTTGTCATACAATAGGGTCTATGAGTTGAAATCCACGCCAGGGCAACGGGTTTTGTTTGTTTTTTGCATTTTTAACTGAATGGTTGGCAATTCAAACCTACCAGTCCCTCCGTGGAAGAAGGATGTGGCAGTCTGCTTCCATAAAGATTACAGCCTTGGAAACCCTAAGGGGCAGTTCTACCCTATCCTATAGGGTCACTATGAGTCAGTATTGACTCGACAGCAGTGGGTTTGTGTCTTAGGCTGGGTTCTCTAGAGAAGCAAAACCAGTAAGGTATATAAATATATATATATAGAGAGAGATTATATCAAGGAAACAGCTCATTTGATTGTAGAGGCTAGAACGTCCCAAGTCCGTGGATCAGGGTAGAGGCCTCTCCCAAGTCACACAGCTGCAGAAGCTGGCAAGCCCAAGATTGGCAGGTCG
>NW_004443942.1:2913618-2981719 GCF_000243295.1 Trichechus manatus latirostris
TCTGCTTATATACAGATGCGGGCCACACCCCCAAGGAGACTCCCTTTCATCTGATTGGCTACTCACGGTATATTCAATCATTAAAACACTGAGAATCATGGCCCAGCCAAGTTGACACACAATCTTAACCATTGGTGTTCTTTTTTTTATTTAATCTATATTTTGTTTTTAAAACTGAATTTCTTAACTATAAGATGGAAGTTGTGAGAGAAGATTGGATTCCATGGTCTGAGGTTTCTTGTAGCTTCTTTCTTCTCTCCTACCACGTGTTTTAGCAAATTCATTTTGTTGGAGTCATGTTTACCCTTGAACTCTCAATGGCAGCCATTTGGTCTGAGTCCAGGTACCCCTTCAGATACATGGTAGCCATCAGCAAATGTGCTGCCAGGCTGTCCATGTGGCTGTAAATTGTAAGGCTACTGTTTCTTAGAAACCATTCTTGTTGATTTATTTTGACAATTGTAAAGGCATTAAGTGTCAGTCCAACTATTGGAAGATCACTGCTCTTGAGATGATCCTAATAAACCAACCTGTAAGTTTGCTCTTTAGTCCCAATCAGGCTGGATTCATCTAAGTGAGGTGGAGTGTCTATGATAGTATCTTCTCCAGAGAGGGATCAATGCCAAAATCTTTGTTCTCTCCTAGACTGTTTCCTTCTTTAAAACAATACTGCTGTGATTTCTTCAATGCGAGCTGGTACTCTGATTTCCTTAACTGGAAAGAAGTGGAGACTTAATTTCCTGCCTCTGCCCACGGCCAATTGTCCTGGCCTGCATGTGTGCCTGGGTGCAAACATGCTTCTCACTTATCTTACCTCCTGCTGCTGTCTGTGTGGAGTGGCAGCTAAAGCAATGTGAAGGAATGCCCTTGGGCCAAGCTCTCTACTTCATATTTGAGTTTTGGAAAATGTCTGCATGCATATTCCTTGTCTGTGAGCAATTATGTGAGGGACAAATGCTGGGGCTGGTTTGATGGATGCTAAAACCTTGCTTCAGTAGCCTGCAGCAGCCTCCTAGTTGGTTCTAGCCAGAACTCTCTACCATTGGAACCAGGCGCATCCTTCTTTGTCATGCTTCATAGAAATTGCAGAACTCAGGTTTCTACGTTTTGGATACTCCAAGATGACTCAGAGACTCTTCCTTATTGAATCCCACATTGCAAACATCTGATCTCATTCAAAACTCTAATTCAAAGCAGCTTTGAAGCTTTCAGGTGGCACATGACTGGCAGCATGCTTTCAATGTCAGCTGTGCTGTGGCCAGTGAGCCCTGGTTCTCTATGGTGGTGCTCAGCAAATGCCTTGTGGTTATTTGGCTCCAGGGAATGGGGTCTGAGCATGAGAGGGCTTGGTCTTTGGTAAATTGCTAGGACCCTTCATCCATATTAAATAAAAGGAAGTCATGTGTGGGTGCTATAGTTGACAAGTCAGTGGTTTAGTTGGTAGGAAAATATGGGAGTATATAATTGCTTCACAATTAAATAGAAGCTGAGGGCTCAGGGCCACTGTGGGTGGGAAGGAAGTACAAGCCTAGTGGTCAGCAAGGGCATCTGAGTCTATTATATTGTAGATCACTGCTTCACAAACTTTAATATGCAAAGAAATCATATAGAGATTCTGATCCAGCAGGTCTGCAGTGAGACAAATATTCTGTATTTCTAACAAGCTCCCCAGTGATGCTTATCCAAAGACTACACTTTCAGTATTAAGGTTGTATATCATTACAAATCTACCCTTTTTGGGGGAACATTCACAAATTTTTCTCATGAAAGTCCATTCAGAGGTACCTTGGAAGAAAGGCCTGGATGTCCACTTCTGAAAAATCAGTCATTGAAAACCCTACGGAGCACAGTTCTACGCTGACACACGAGGCCACCATGGGAGTCAATTGGATGGATGGCAACTGGTTTTTATCCTGCCAAAGCGGCTGTCTCCTGGGAGGCAGGCAGAGGATGCTACAGAGACAGCATTCCTGATCTGCATTGCCCTCTGTGGCCTGGGGATTTCTCACCCACATCTTGTTATATTCCATCTTCCTAGAACGAACTCCAGGTGGCTATGGAGGTCCTGGGGTGGAGGTAGGGGTAAGGGCAGACAGGTTTCTAGGTCTGGGCAGCCTGTGTGACTTGTGTCCTGTTTCTGCTGCTCTCTGCTCTGTCAAATGTCTCCTTGGTAATCAGAGGTACAGAAGTGAGCGATAGTGTTAAAGGAGGAAAGCAGAACAGCAATTCAGGGGCCAAGCTATAAAAGAGGGCCTTGAAAGAAGACTGAGGAGAAGCCTGAGAGGAAAATAAACAACATAGGAAAGAGGGAGTAGTCAACTGTTGAATGCTTTTCATAGGTCAAATAAGACCAAGAAATACTCATTAGATTTTGCTAGTGATCTTGGAAGCTCAGAGGATGGAAGCAGTTCTTATGGGGACCAAACCAAAACCAAACCCATTGCCATCAAATTGATCCTAACTTGTAGTGACTCTATAGGACAGAGTAGAACTGCTCCACGGGGTTCCAAAGGCTGTAATCTTTTTTTTTTTTTTTTATTGTACTTTAGGTGAATGTTTACAGAATAGTTTCTCACTAAACAGTCAGTACACATATTGTTTTATGACATTGGTTAACAACCCCACGACATGTCAACACTCTCCCTTCCCGACCTTGGATGAACTTTTTCTTTTTTTTGTGAAAATATACATAGCCAGAGTTACACCATTTCAAAATTTTCTACACGTACAATTCGGTGGTATCAACTAAGTTATTCCAGTTGTGCTGCTATTCTCACTATCCTTTTCCAAATTATTCCATCACCATTGTCTTAAACTCACTGTCCCCTAGGCTTCCCATCAAACTTTTTTGAGTTAACTGTTGTCCATTTGATTTCACATAATTTTTTTTTTCGTGGCTTAGATGGTTTACAGAACAAAATAGTTTCTCATTAAACAGTTAGTACCCATATTGCCCTATGACAATGGTCAACAACCCGACATGTCTACACTGTCCTTTCTCAACCTTAAGTTCCCTATCACCAGCTTTCCTGTTCCCTCCTGCCTTCTAGCCCTTGTCCCTTAACTGCTGTGCCTCATCAGTCCTGATTTGTTTTATGGGGCTGTCCAAACCCCAACTGAACGGTGAACCTCGGAAGTGACTTCATCACCGAGCTAAAAGGGTGTCCAGGGGCCGTACTCTCGGAGTTTCTCCAGTCTCTGTTAGGCCAGTAAATCTGGTCTTTTTTGTGTTAGTATTGTGTTCTACATCCTTCTCCAGCTCTGTCCAGGACCCTCTGTTGTGATTCCGGTCAGAGCAGTCAGTGGTGGTAGCTGGGCACCATCTAGCTGTACTGTACTCAGCCTGGTGGAGGCCTTGGTAGCTGTGGTCCATTAGTCCTTTGGATTCATCTTTTCCTTGTATCCTGTTATCTTCATTCTCCCTTGCTCCCGAAGGGGTGAGACCAGTGGAGCATCTTAAATGGCTGCTCACAGGCCTTCAAGACCCCATACTCAAAGGCTGTAATCTTAATGTTAGCAGACTGCCACATCCTTCTCCCACTTAGCGGCTGGTGGGTTCCAACTGCCGACCTTTCAGTTAGCAGCTGAGCAGTTTATCACTGTGCCACTTGGAAAAGCTACTGAGAAGATTCACAAAACATATATTCATGCTACTTTCACATTTTACCTTACTTAGCCCTCATGGTAATCTGTAAGTATTAACCCCATTTTCAAAATAAGTCTCAGAGAAATGAAATATCTTGCCTTAGATCACACTGCTAGGTTGTAGAGGTTACCCCTAGATCTAGCAGAACTCCAGTCCTGAGTTCTTTCCACTGCTTCTTCCAGGTCCAGATCCTGCATATGTAGGTTAATTTCATTAGATCATGATTTAACAAATATTTGAGTGCTTACTGTGTGCTAGGCACTGGGGATTCAGCAGTGAACAAAACAAAAATTTTATACTCTCCACATTCTGGAGGAAGTCAGATATAAACATGTAGTGTGTCAGATAATGACACAGAGACACATACAGCAGGGAAGAGTTAAGGAGTATGTGTTTAGTTACATTTTAGAATAGGGTAGACAGTGGTAACCTTATCAATATGTGACATTTTAACCAAGTCCTGACTAACGTGAGAGAGCCAGTCATTCAGTTATGGGGTGGGGATGGGGTATGAACAGAAAGCCTCCAAGGCTCCAAGGCATATTCCGCATGTCCCAGGAACTCCAAGGCCAGTGCGGCTGGAGCACCGTGAGGGCCAGTAGTAGGAAATTAGATCAGAAAAAATCTAATTAGGTGGAAAGCCATTTGGCAGGTTTTGAATTGGCGTGATCTAACTTTTGCCTGTTTTTTAAAGTGATTCCTCTTCTGACTGCGGTATTGAGACTGAACGAAGAACAAGTGTTAAACACGGCGTTTAGTTAAGCCTATTGTGGTATGTAGGTGACAAACAAGGGTGGCATTTGAAAAGGTTCTGGATGCTTTGAAGGCAAACAGGGTATGATGGATTGGCATGTAGGGTCTGACAGAGCCAAACAACAAAAAAGGTGTTTTTTAAAGCCATCAGGAGTATGTTATTGCACCTGTGAAGGAACAGCCAATGAGGTAGAAAGAAAACCAACAGTAGGGTGTCCTGGAAACAAGTGAGCAGTCACAAGGAATAACTGTCAAATTCCACCTATAGGATGACCAAACCCAGTGATAAACAGTACTGGAGTTAACGCTGACCCTGAGAAACATTTGGCGTAGGGGTGCAAGAACATGTAGCCTTACTGAGGTTTGGGAATAGGAAAAAATGGAGTTGGCAAGTGAACATACACAACTGAGTTTTTGCTACACAGAAAGGAAACTGGAAATCCGGGGCAGTAAAGTCATGGAATCTTAAAAAGGTAAGTCATTGCATATTTGTATGCTGAAAAACATTACAAGGCATTCGAGGAAAGTATGCACAAGTACATCCAAATATTGCCACTCCGTAGTATAAAAACCAAACCAAACCCATTGCTGTTGAGTCAATTCCAACTCATAGAGACCCTACAGGACAGAGCAGAACTGCCCCACTGGGTTTCCAAGAAGTGGCTGGTGGATTCCAACTACCAACCTTTTGGTTAGCAGCTGTAGCTCTTAAACCACATAAAATACCATTCAGTGTCTTGAACAAGATGGGGGTATTACTTTAAAAGAGGTCAATCAATATCATTCAATCATTCTTGAACTGTCCGGGGATGAAAACATACTCCTGCAACCCAGGACAAACTTCTGCAAACCAGGACTAGTTCCAAGACTTCTTTTGGCCCAGTCTTCTAGCTAGCTGATTTGGGAGAATCACGGACACAAGCTGAATTGAGTAGCCAAGACCTACCTCTTCAATCACATTTGCTGCATTAAAAAGACATTTTCCTGTCTTGGGGGAAGGGTTAGGTAGAAGGCCAGTAATAAAGCAATTTACAGCTCCCCTTTATTTTTATAGCCTTGCTAAATCAATTTCCTAAAATTTTAACTATTATGAGTTTATATAAACTTCTGCTTAGCCGTAATTTTGCTGTATTTATCTGTTGACAGCTATAAACGCGTATCTAAACTCATTACCTATTAAGATTTCAGTGAAAATGACTGCTTTTAGTACATATGAAGGGCTTCTAGCTTCTCCAACTCAAACAGGGCACAGGATGCTGGTTTTACCCACCCCTGGATGAGCAGGTTTAGAGCTTCTTCCAACACTGAAGGTTCTATTTAGATTCAGCAGTATAGATAATGGGTTACTCAACTCCCTGAAGCTCTCCCCAAACCAAGTACAGGTTGCTCTCAGGTGCTAGGTCAGCAAGCAGGACTCCAGAGGTCCATGTTCTCAAGAATCCCCACTCAAGCCAATGTTAGCCAAGCAAGCCTAGAATCGACAAAATGTTCCAGAGAAGGTCAGCAATGGGGTGGGTTTAGGAGTATGGGAAAATTATTTTTTGTTCCTAAAAATACATCTTAACTTCCACTGGATCAAGAAGCCAGGCAAAGTTACTGGAATACTGGCAATCTTCCTGGGAATTCAGGCATAGTTACTGGGAATGATGCCTTCAAGATAAGTTATGCTTACTTTGGCTATGAGGGTGGTTGTTCTATTAAGAGTTCACCATGTATTTCATTATGACATGGAAAAAGTAAACGCCACCAAGTGTTGTTGCTCATAGCAATATCCTTCCAATTCGTAAGACCTATGGTCTGTCTTCAAACTAGTAAGATAGGCCTCCTACTTCAAAACAAAACAATCTTCCATCAATCTGTAAATGCTATCAGAAGTCACACACAACTACATCAAGTATCACAATGTTTATTGATAGATACAAGTATATAAAATCAGGGCATGAACATGACTTGATAAATTAAGTAGACTTAATTTCAATACTATAATAAGAGGGACCAATTAAAATTCTCACCATTTGTTTCACACCCACAAAAACCACTTCAAGGGTATTAACGATCTCTCAAAACTGATCAGTTTTGTGCAAGTAAACCATGTTTCTTTTAAAAAGACTTGTGCACTTGCCCAGGCTCAAGGATATTAAAATCTAGTACATAAAGCCCATTACTAGAGGTAGAAATACAGGCAATATACTATTACGGCAACAACCATCAATTACAGTTAAGAATTTTTCTGTAACAACCAAATGGATAATCAAATATTGCAACAACTCAAGTATTACTGAGCAAAGTGCATTTCTACAGTATTCAGTGTTGCTATTCAGTTTTCTAACTTAAAACAGCCTATGGTAACTGGCAGCAAAGAAGGTCCTTGCAATAGACTGCCTCTGCTTGAGAACTTATGATGTAATTATTGCATGCTGCTAATATACTATCTAAACATTAAAGGTACTCCTAAAATATCTGATGGTAGACTATGATTAAGACATACACTACAAAAAAACCTTATGCAGAAGGAAATCCTACTGACGTGCTTCTGCTTTAAATATTGTGAAAACATTACAGCGGAATGAATTTTCGCAGTGGTTAGGTCAAATGCAGTTACATCATAGCAACAGTATGTTTTGCACAATTTAAGGCTTTGGCTGGTTCTTTTAATCAGCTTCTTCCTCTGATTCTTCTTCTTCAGCAGTTTCTAGCCAGGTTAGCCACTGATTCACCTATAAATTATATTTGTAATTTAACAAATAAGTTGTACTTATAAAAGAAAAATTCAAAGCAGAAATTTTGGTTCAGGACTTAACTAGCAATCTGCCCAAGAACAAAAATTCTAGGTAATAACACACACATAACTGAAAACATCATTCAGAACACGCCACAAACATACTTTTTATGTTAGCTTTAAATTATAAAAGGTTATTATCTGGATTTACAAGCTGTTTACAGCCAGTTAGCCCAAGTGGTTGAAGAATGAGACTGCTCCACTTACAGTTCAGGATCACTTCAGTAAAGGACAGTGGACCCCCCTAGACTTGAATGTTAGCAGTACTTGGTGGGTGGGAGGATATTTCTAGAAAGTTGCTTTCTAGCTCCACTCCAGAATTACTAGATCAGATTTTCTGAGGACAAACTAATTTTTAAGAAGCTAGTTTGCAAATTTTAAAGGTGAAGATACTGTTAAGACCATTGTTTCTCAAACCTTGAGCCTCTGAATACCAGTATGAGAATTACCTGGAATCTGTTACCACAGACTGAGTGAATCACAATCTCTGGAATTAGGCCCTAAAACCTATGTTTAAACTACTATTCAGGTGATTACTGCACACTGCTGAGTTTAGGCCCCCTGATATATATGTTCCTCCCCTAGTGGGAGAATTCCATTCAAGACAGAAAATCAGAAGCAACCATTTACTGAAGTTTTTTTTAAAAAGCTTAAATCCAAACTTGCATAATGTAAGTGGCTTTACTCTTAAAAAATGTTAGTTACCTCTAACATCTTATACACCACTAGGATTTAAGCATGATTTCATTTCATAGCTTTATCTCACTTTGCTGCTGGTAACTGCCTACTTAACCATAGCTTGCAACAGTGCAGGGTGATACATACAAATTTCTCTAACAAAGTAAAATTTACCTGGAACAAAGCCTTGCCTTTCCCTGGAAACTCTTGGGTTATATCTTCTTTCCAAGCCAAGAAAGCTTCTTCTTCAATAATTTCCATGTCATAAAAGTGAACAAAAAAGCGGAGTAACATGCCTAATAAATAAAATGTAATCAGGTTACTTAGTGTGCTGTTTTAAAAATAGTGCCATACCCACTATTCTTCTGATATTGGTCCTCTTACCTTTTGGGAAGTTGCTGTTGTAGCAGTGCACCTGAAGAGCATACAGAGCACTGACTTGAAGATCAACATGATCATGAAGGAATTTCTGCATTACTGGCTTGAAAGAAAGCAGCAGTTGTTTCTCCTGCTCTAATTGTTCTTTGGAAGGAGCAGAGGAAGAATCTGTTTCATCACTGGGTGGGTTTACTTCACTAGAAATATACTGTAAGAAGCTGGACAGTAACAATAAAGCTCATTAGAAACCAAGAGTGAGTTTTCTAGTTATCAAAAAAAAAAAAAAAAAAGGGATAACTTGGTCTCCTCCTTTAGTCTTATTTTTTCTAGTAAATAAAACAACTTAACTATACACTGTATGCAGAAGACCACAACTTTTGTCATCTTACCTAGTCATTAAGATGTTCACAAATCCTTTATCTACATGAAGTTTGGGAGAGATGTTATCTTTAATCCATTTGTATATGGTTTGAGGGGATGGATCCAACTTTATTTGCTTTAACAGTTCCTTCTCTAGTTTGAGGAGTGGGAATAAGAAACTCAGTCCCTTCCCTTCCAAAATCTCCAACATGCGGTCCTTATTCTGATCAATTTCTGAAAGAGACAAAGCCATTTCTGTCATCAGATAGTTCATTTTTACCCAGTTGGCCTATCCAGAAGCAGAAGCTTTAGAAATGATTTCCCAAATGTGCTAGATTCATGTACATGAAGGAAAACAAATCAACCAATCCAACCTAGTAACTGCAACTCTAACATATGGCTCAAATAAAAATAATAAACCCATCATAATTATCTCTTCTTTTTATAAGGTCTATCTGTGGTTAACGTTAATCATTATTTGGACAGGCTAATCAGACTGTGTAAACTATGTAAGTCCACTCAAGGCATTAGAAATTCTGAAACAAAAAAACCCAGCATTCTCTTACCTGGAAGCATTTTCTGCATATTGACTTTGCTTTGTTGAAAAAGTTCTGTTAACCATTCTCGATCTTGTAATTTAGCTAACTGCTGAAGGCAAAGTAAGAAGAGAGGAAAATGGGTGCCACTTTCCAGTGGTTGAGCTAGTTCTGAAATGCTCACCAGCTCTGAAATGATGGCACGAGCTGCAAACTGTGCTAAATAAGATTTCACCAAAGGGATGTCAACCTCCAGTTTGGGGCACTGGTCCAATACATTCAGGAAAGCCTTAAAAGGAATACAGAACACAGTTTTAGTTTCCTTTTCCAAATTTGAATGGCAGAGTTCTCATCACAAAATTAAAAGTGTTCTACCTGCATGAAGTTGTCGCTTGTGGCTATCCCTTCCTGTTTCAGTAAACTGATCAAAGAACTTGCTTTTTCTTTATCTTCATCACTTCTGTCTAGTGACAGGATGATTACTCTGCTTAACATCTCAGGAAGAAAGTGTTTAGGAGCCCTCATTTCTCTTACGCCATTGACAGCCTCATTTGCATTTCCACTATTCAGATACTCCGTCACAACAGTTTCCTGAAGAGAACACAATTTAGTGTTTTCCCTATCCCAACTGTACTTCATGGATTAGAAAATATTTATGGAATTACATGAAACCTACAGTTAACTTAAGTAGTTCTTCCTTTGATGGTGGTGGCTTTTTGCTGGTCTTGGCAGGCTTCTCCTGGATAAGTGGTGGATTAGTTTTGAGACCAAGCTGAGGTGTCTAAAAAACAGCAACATAACAGCTATTAATGTTTACATAAATAAAAAGAGCTTGTGGGGTTGGAGGAAAAAAAAAACAGTAAATAAAACAAAACCTATCTTTAGTACTGGAACAATAGAAAATATCGTCATACTAGGGCCCATACCTGTCCCAGAGGTGGTGTTTGAGTGCGTGGTGGCTGTGCACTAGGAGGAATCATAGTTATCTGGGGCTGAAGCTTTGGCACTTGATTTTTATTCATTAGGAAAGACTGAGCAGGCCTCAGGCTAATCTGGAATTGAATGCAAATCAAAACAGATATCCAAGTTAACAGCATACAGTTAGCTAACATTAAGTGTAACATTCCAACATCCTAAAAGTAATCCAATATATACAAATGTGACAGAATCTAGGGGAGAAACACAAGTTTCTCTAAGAATAAGGTAATTCCATGCCAGGTTTAATTTCTGGCAAGCAAATGAAAGACCTGTTTCACACAGAAGTAACATATAGTCAGTTAAGTCTTGTATTTGTTAACAGAATTCTCCTAGATTAGCATAACCAAAATATTCAAATAAAAATCACCAAGTGTAAGTACAGTTAAGAAAGTGCCTTGCTTTACTTAGTTCAGTCACCCTACTTACAGCGAAACTACAGCAAAACCTCGACAACCATTTCCCTTGTTCTAATTAAAGACTTTTAAGAGACTCGCCCTCATATCTCATAATCATCGCTCATAGGACGCTGGACATCCAAAGAAAGAAAAAGAAGTACAGAAAAGAGAGAAAAGAGATAAAGAACTCCAGCATAAGTCCTCTTAATAACGCGTCTTTTTATAATCATCGGGCAATAGATTTCTGAATTGACAAACTATAAATAACACAGACAAATGTACCTCATCTGCATTAAGCTGTCCTTTCTTAGAAAACCGAGGTGGCATATCCTTCGACTGTCCTTGCAGCTGGGATAAGAGTCCCTGACTCTGGTTATGGTAGAGCTGGCTTAGCCCCTATTTCAGAAAGGGAGAAAGTCTAGATAAAAAAGGGTCCACAAATCATGGTAATTAAGTACCAGAGGGATGAGCCAATTAAGCATAAGAAAAGTTTAATTTGCCCAGACGATATAAAAGATGAAATAATAAAAATCCAACCTGTCAAATAAAGTGATGTGATTTTACTAATACTTTACTAGTCTTGAAGATAAGAATTTCACTCAGCTTGAAATTAACTATCACAAATGTAAATGTGGTTTAGAAACATACAAACACACCTAAAATATTTGCATTTTAAGAGCAAAACTAAAATCATATATATTTTCAGGACTTAACACTTGTTGCGTTAACATTTCTGAATGTTTTCTTACCTGGCTTTTCATAAACTTGCCTCCCATCTCTCCAAACTGCGATTGTGTGGGAGGCATGATGTGTCCCCCATGGCCATTGAAGAGTTGATTTGAACGATGACGCCCCATGGTGGGTGAGAATCTATCTTGGATAACTCCTGGACCAGTACCAATTCCGCTACCTTAAAATACATATATGAACAACTCTTAAAACTCTACTACTAAAACGTTTAACTGATTTTGTAGTTTAACCAAAACCAGTGTCTTGTTCAAAATCACCTGGCATTTGTCCAAACATATCAGCAAGTCCTCCAAGTGGGTCCCTATCCATTTTCATCCTGGGTGGCATAAACGGTCCCTCCAGAAAGAAGTCACTTCTCATCCCTTGAGCCATAGGAGCAGGAATAAACACTCCTAGATCCTTTAGAAATAAAGTGAATAAGCACCTTTGTCTCTGGAAACAATATTTTACTTAAAACTAAAATTCTTTATATCGGGAAAATCAGAGAAAAACTTCAAGAATGTCAGAATGCTATTTATATAACTTCTCTAAATATTTTCTTCCCAAAATATGTTGTTAGGTGCCATCAAATTTCTTCCAACTCCCAGTGACCCTAGGTACAACAGAACAAAACACTGCCTGGTCCCGCACCACTATCACAATCGTTGTCATGTGTGATTGAGCCCATCGTTGCAGGCACTGTGTCAATCCATACATTAAAACATTATGTACCACCAATAAGAAGAGCTACACTAAAATATTTATGTAGAAATTAGTAAGGTCCCTGTGCCAGTGCAATACTTAAAAACTCACTTGTCCAAAATAAATAAATATCTTACCTTCACTGCATCTTGACGGATTTGATTGATCGTCTTTGGTCCATTGTCAAGAAAAGCCTTGCGAGGAACCCAATGGTGTTCTCGCAACTCTACGGTATCCTTTAATTTAAAAACAGTGTAACTTTTACTCTGATATTCTTTAACAGGAAAGTCAGCTTAACAACATATTTAAAAAAAACCCAGCTTACCTGCAGCAGGAAGCGAATCCTTGCTGGCAATTCCTTACTTAACATCAAGGAGCACATTCGGGCAAAGTACTGATCCATTAAGGACTGATAAAGGAAAAATACATAATTGGAAGAAATTGCTAAAGCGAATATGTAATCGTTAAGGCTTTTAAGATTTCTTTCTGGATCATTAATCAAGATTAATGACTAAATATGACAATCCCCCACAATGTCATACAAATACGTTGTTTACGGAATAAAATTAAGACAAACTATATATACCATTTTCATCAAGCAAGATACCCACCTTGGCTCGTTCATGATCTAATCTAGGTCCCACTGTCCTCATTATCTGACAGAGGCACTCCAAATCCTCTCCCATATCCTTGAGTTGGACTCTCTTCTTCTTTTCCAAAAGCTACCAAATAAAAGCCGCATGCTGAAAAAAATCTTACAGCTATCTTCATTTAGATGTAACTTTTTCCTTAATGTTTGCATAATACACTCCTACCATGCACTGCTTCACAACATTCAAGTAACAGTTCTGCTCTAGATGCCAGATTTACTGGTCATCTAATAAAATATTTAGCTAACCCACCACCCTTCTCAGACAGTACAAAGCAATTTTAATTGATTTGTTTCCCCCAAATAATGACATAACCAATGACTACCTAAATTCCCAGTTGTACTTACTGTTTTGATGCACTTATGAAGGATAGATTCATGAATAAGATCAAGCTTGCCAAGCTCTCCAATGAATTTGATGTTCCCCAACATCTTGATCTTAGCAATGGCTCTCTGTTCCTCCTCCTCAGGAAGGAGGGGATTTTCACGCTTATCATAGACTGAAGAAGGAAAAAAACCCAACGAATAAAGTCAACATTCAGAATTATGTTGAAAATACACACTGCTGTTATTAGCTGCCACTGAGTCAGTTCTGACTCACGGTGACCTTATGTGTAACTGAACAAAACACTGCCTGGTACTGTGCTATCTTCATGTTCACTGGTATGTTTGAGTTCACTGATATAACTCTTATACTACTAAACCAAAAACTAAACCCACTGCCATAGAATTGACTCCCAACTCATAGGGGCTATAGTAGAGTAGAACTGCCCCATAGGGTTTCCAAGGCTGTAAATCTTTATGGAAGCCGACTGCCACATCTTTCTCCCTCAGAGCAGTTGGTGGGCTGGAACCACCTATCTTTACAGTTAGCAGCTGAGTGCTTTAATCACTGCACCACCTTAGTATCAAATATAAATTCTTACCATCAACATTTCTGGTTCGGTTTTCAAATTCATCTTGTAATTTTGAAATTAGGAGGCGTCTGAATGTCTACCAGGAACACAAAAGACATTCGGGAGTTTTCTTAATGAAATCTTTCAAATGAACTTTAAAAATAAGCAAACCCATTCTTACTTACTGTGCTTTGCTTCTGTCCTGGTTGACCCTCTGCTGCTGGGCCATCAAAGTTTGGTGCATCTTCTGCCAATCGCAGACATAGCTGAGCATACAGTGAGCTATACTTTGGCTCTTCTAGGGCTTTGTCCACAATCTACAGAAAATATTATTTTAAAAAATACTAAATGTTAAATTTTCCTAAAAACTCCTCCTTTACAACTTCTCATCTATAATCTGGGAATGAAAACACCACTCTTATAAGGTTTATTCTGTGAATTAAATTAGGTAATACATGCAAAACGCTTAGTAGTCTGGAAAGAACAAAAGCACCTAAATGTTACCTATTAAAGAGTATATAAAAATATCCAATTATAGAGATCTCATACTAACCACACCCCTTCCCCCAGGAGCTGAAAATATCTTGGATATCAAAACTGTAAACAGACTCTGAAGTCTTATATCAAGTATCATATAATTCATTTCCAAGACGAAAATGTTTTCCGCAGGAGGAGGGGAGGAAAAAAGATGGCCTGCTGACAGTCTGTTTAATACTTCAAGTGTAATATGAACAATTTAAAATCTACTTCTTAAATGTAATAACATTAAGCTAGTGATTCTCTTTTCATCACCATCAGTATTCAAATACACGTACCTAAGCTACACCTCAGGGTTTTAAAAGTTAAAAAACAAAAACAAAACTTGAGCTTGTTAAATATTTGAGTTAACACTTAACTTACCAGCAGTATGACCCCTTTAAGGATGAGTTTAGACTCTACACCCACATTGAGGAGCTCAAGGCATAGCTTGTCAAACTTTTCAGGAGTAAGCTTATTTAGTATGCTGAGGAAAAAGGAATCACATTTTAAGTATCAGCCAATACACAAAGAATTACTTTGAGTTGAAAAATAGCTTTTACATTACGTTGATTTTTCTTCTACCATCTCCCTTTAACATCAAGACATTTTTTTCCTACCCACCTAGACAAAGGGACATTGAAACAAACGTCACTCAGACTGTATGTGTATCAGACTGGGGGTCTTCAGCTGTTTAACAAAAACCTTTCTCACTTTCTCAAAGTTGAGGGCACTAAGGCCTCCTTATTATCAAGGCTAAACCAGAAGATGAGACCATTAGATGACCTGCTCCACTAAATAACACACCAGGCAAGGAAAATGCCAGTACAATAGGTTTGGGGGTTTTAACCTAACGGCTGAAAGCGTAGGCCCCAAAACGCTGCTTTTCAGTTTAAAATAATTCTTTAAAAAGCTATCAACATTGCCTTCTGAAATCCTGTTTTTTTCAATCCCAATAGCACTGCTTGCACACGAAAGAAGTATAGCTAATCCAGTCTTCTTTCTTCCCACTTTTAGTGAAATGACAAAACACACCTATAAACAACTTACCCTCTTACTTTCCTGAAGATTGCATCATGTCGTTCTTTTTCGTTTGCGGAGTTGTTTGCTGCGGAGTTGTCATCTCGTCTAGTGCTTCGTGCAGGAATCCATTTCTGAGCGTTTTGCCCTGGGGTTTTCCCCAGGAACTCGCTAATTAATGAAATTAAAGAGATTCATAATTAATATTTAGAATATTAAAGACATGGCATCCAATGATATACCAAATATCATACTGTAAGAAACTCTTCTAAATAAAAAAAAACAGTTTAGGTGTTCCTAACTACCCTCACAACTAAGCAACTCTGTAGACCAGTGGTTCTTAAACCATGATGTGCATCAGAATCACCTTGGGGGGGAGGGGGGGAATGATGTGGGTGTCCCAAATCTGCTGCCATCAAATTGATTCCAATTCACAGCGATTCTACAGGACAGAGTAGAACAACTGCCCCACAGGGCTTCCAAGGAGTGGCTTGTGGATTCGAACTGCTGACCTTTCGGTTGGCAGCCATAGCTCTTAATCACCAGGGTTCAGAATCACCTGAAAGGCTTACAATGTTGGGCCTACATCCAGAGTTTCCAATTTAGTAGATCTGGGGTGGGGCTTAAGAATTCCCTTTGTTAAATGCCCAGGTAATGCTAACGATGCTGGTCCAGGAGCCACACCTTGAGAACCAACATTCTCTAGATGATTCTATAAAACTATGGCCATGTTCCACGCACACTACTTCACTAGTACCAATTAGCAAGGATAATAACTGCTAATTACAAACATAGCATCAGTGAAAACAAAACAGTAAAATAAAAAATAACAGCTTGTGGGCCTCAACTGACATTAGATGACTAAGAAATAATTAAGAGTTGATATTCTAAATTTAGGATACCTAACAGAAACCATGTCCCATAACATTATCTACACTGTTACGCATAGGCAAGACTTTCAGTGTAAATGTACTATTTAAAAACCCATTCATTTTTATGTTTACGATACCTGTTGCCAGTGGTCTTGGGATAGTGCTGAGGTGCACCCCTACTTCCTCCTCCGTCCGAAGAAGCACTATTTAAATTAAAAAAAAAAAAATTTTTTTTAACTACACCCCAATTAAGTCTCACTCAAAAGGGATGGAAGGTTTAATTACTTTGTACTTGAGAAATTACACCACAGATGAAGACTAAGTTTGGGACTAACAGAGAGTCAACTAAGTGTATTACATTTATTCTTTAAATGACAAGTATTAGAGAATGATCAGAAAAAATTTAAGGACTTCTTTTAATGTATATGGCACATTATTTATTAAATTTGCAGCACATTACATCAGAATTATTTGCTGTAGTAACTCTTGGTTTTGATTGGTTTTTTCAAAAAGATCCTCAAAAATAAACCCACACATACCTGAAACGAGAAGCACCCCCTTCTGCAATCGCACTCTCCACTTTGGCGGCTTGACAACGAAGAATCTTCAAAAGAATAATATTAATGGATGGGGAGGGGACGGGAAGGGACAAATGAAAAACCTAGAATGAGAAAGAGCACCAAAATTAGACACTACTAACATATACATCTATAAACCTTCATTCAATTGTAACTTATTTCAAATACTGGCACTGCAGTTGGTTGAACTTTTTCCCCCACTGCACTGCAGCTCTCTTAAGACTAAAACAGAATGCACTCAAAACACAAAAGGACAACAAAATCTCATTTTGCTTAGCCACCTGGAAATTTCATTGTTTTCCAGGATGCAAAGGACAGCCTTCATAGAAATAAATTTAGTTAAGACCATCCCCAAAGCTGCTTTTTACAAAAGCCATAGTCTACCTCCTCTAAAACCCAGCATTAAGATATCAGAAAATCTCTATCAACATGGGCACATTATGTGGAAAATGGAATAACTTTTTTTACCTCAAAGATGAGCCCAGTAGACTAGATAAGAAATAACTAAACACTGTTCGGCAGTTTTTCTCACTATACATTCTGTTAAGTCCTCCCCACAAAGCACATCTGGAAAGATGTGAGAGATAAGGGGCCTGGGTGAACAGCGGCTGGCAGCAGACAGGCGGAAGACCAGGGCCACAACATGGCAGCAGGAACCTCCGCCCCATTTTTCCCTTCCTGGGAACAAAAGAGCAGTGGATTCCTCCCACCCAGGATTGACTTAGAGAAGCGCTTCCGACAGCCTCCTCGCGAAGCCGCTGGTCTCCCCTGCCGTAAGAGGCGCCTCTCTCGCCGGTGGGGAGGAGCCGAGGCCGCCCCCGCCGGACCAGCCCCGGCTCTTTGTTCTTCGGGCAGGAAGGCGGCCTCCTTCCCACCCGCCGCCTCTAAGCGGGCTCCCCTCCCACCCCATAAGTCCCCTCGGGACTGACAACCACTTCTCCCTTACCGTCTCAGCTGACAAAAGAGGCAGAAACCCTTATTTTCTCCCCATCCCGTCCCAGTGGGGCCCGCCGGGGAGGACCTCCTCCCGACCTCTCAAGAACAGCCCGTCCGCTTCCCACCCGGCAGCGAGTCCGGCCTTATATACCTCCTCCCGCCGGAAGGCCTGGCTCCGGGACTTCTGCGCCTACGCTGGTCCCGCGCCAACGGCTGGGCCCTCACCGCCGGCCCACGCGACGCTGCGCCGTGCCCTTCTCGCCAAGACGCGCGAGGCCGCGCCACCCTCACTCCTCGTTCCAACACACCCGCGCCTCGGCCTGCCTCGGCCCTACAGGGCCGACCACGAAGAGCCACCATAGGACGACCGCCGGCCAAGGCTGCTGTTTTCCTTCTACTCCATCAACAAGGAAAATGGAGAACAAAGGCGAAAAATTTCCAAGTGCCCGAAGCGTGTAAGAACTGCTAAAAAGGGTCGCCCCGCCCGGATCCGCCTGTGGCCGCCATTTTGTACCACTCAAGAACAAGCAGCGGGGACGGCGGCCATTTTAGAGCGCTCCACTCAGCGGCGGCGGCGTCTCCACTCACCTTCACCGAGAACTCAGCAGCTGCCACCGCAGCTGCCTCCTCAGGATCAGGTCGTCGGGAACAGGGAAAGGAAAGGGAAGGGGAACGGAAAACAAAAAAGGGGGAGGGAAGGGGGAGGAAGGAGTCGGGGACGGCTTGAAACTCTCAGCTCAGAGGAGTCGCTGCTACAGCCACCACCCGGCACCCGCTGCCACCTCCATAGAGCTCCGACTCGCTGCTAGCGCTGAGGCGTGTCTGAAGCCGAACTATCACTCTGGGGCAGCCGAACCCATCGGAGCCGTCCCGAATGGCTCCTGTATCACCCAATCAGCGGTCTGAATGCTGTCCGCCACCAATCCGCGCAATGCGGCGGGGAGGAGCCAAAGTGCTAAGCTCGGTTGAGGCGCAGCCCCGCCGCAGTGCGCAAAGCCGTATTCGCGAAGGCTCTGAGGCCAAGCCCGTGGCGTAAAGGAAGCTGAGCACTGTTGACGTGTGGGTGACTTGCGTAAAGTCGGAGAGCGCTTTGGAGTGAATCTGCGTTGGTGTGGCTGTCTCATCTTCTTCCACTGTCTTTGTTTCCTGAATCCGTATCCCATGCTCGAGTTATACAACTCCCTTTCTCCTCTACCTCGCTTTCTCACCGGGAATATGGGAAGAAAATTCGCCCTTCTACCCTGCCCGACTGCTGTCGATGGCGTCTAAGAGCACTGATTTTCTGGCGCCCTGAGGACCCGTAATTGCCCCTCGCGGGCCTGGCCTCCCTGAGACGTGCTTTGTAGGGTTGAGGCCTGGCGCCCCTCAGGCGCAGAGCCGGGAATCGCTACCCGTCTCCAGACCCTGGGCTTTGGCAGCGTTAGGGTGGGGGTGTCTGGAAGACAAGACAGTGCACCCAAATGAGTAAAGGAAGTTTTTTTCAGCTCCCTACTTAACCAGCTTCTGCAGAGTGAATGAGAAAGTGATGAAAGGAGGGGGTTTATTGTCTGTCTTTGTGCACACAAGAAGCAGCTCTCCCCCAAAGGAATGTCCGGTCTTCAGTCACGGAGGAATACCCAGAATATGCCAGACTTCTCTAGAAGTGTTTGCGGAGCCCGGGCGATTGGGGAATTTTAATTTACTGGCTCCTGTTTCTGTTTTTTAGCACGTTAAAGGCTATCAGCTGTGTATTTCATTTTGTGTAAAGTCTACCATAAATAGGATTAGGCTTTTCAAAACCGGCAGGTTGAGCTATTTATACTTCTCAAACAATATTGTAAAGGATGAGTACCGTAAAATGAAGTGCTCCATCTTTAACAATATTTTCCCTATGCAAAAATGGAGTCATGTTCCCAGTATACTTCAAAAAACAACAAAAATTTCCCCATCTTCATTTTGAACATATAGTTCTTGATACAGTGTATAATCAAAAGCAAGAAAGTGTGTGAGTGTGTTTTAACATGCATGAGTTTTAGAAAAAGTACAATAAAGGACAGGATTTTCAAAGACAAACTTTGGTTTGACATGTCAAAACAGCTTTTGGTGTTGAAAGCGCTAGGTCTTAATATAATTTTCAGGAGAGTTGCACAGCGTTTTTCCTAGGACATTTAAACCTGGTGTGGCATTGTATTTCTAACCCAATTCTAGCATCTTTAGATTTTTGCCATATAATAGGCTGACCCCCCCCCCCAATTATATTACTATAATTACCGAAAAAAAAAAGCAAAAAACAAAACGCAAACCTGTTGCTGTCTAGTCGACCCTAAACGACAGAGTAGAACTGCCCTATAGGGTTTCCAAGGAGCGTCTGGTGGATTCAAACTGCCGACCTTTGGTTTAGGGGCCATAGCTCTTAACCACTATGCCACCAGGGTTTCCATTACTACAATTACTGCTATTGAATTTCACTTAAACTTGAACAACTGAAAAGGATATTCTTACTCTGGGACTAAGTTACATGTTTTCAAAAAAGGCAACTATTTTAGGGAAAAGTGGAAATTTTGTTTACAAGAGGTTTCACTGTATAATTGCAGGATCCTTCGGGCTTCAAAATAACACCAGAATAATAGTTCTTTATAATTTCTATATGATTTTACAGTTTATAAAAATGCTTTATATATATATATATATACTTTACAGTTTATAAAAATGCTTTATATATATATATACACTTATGTATATGACTATTTTTATGTAACTGGTTGACAGTCTTCATGACTGATAATGAATATATTAATCTGATAGGAAGAATAGTGCTTAAAAAGGGACAGGCTAGACCTCAAAGAGAATATTAACCTAATCCTAAAACCTGGATGGTCTTTAAGGAACTTGAAACTCAATAATTAAAAATAAAAGGCTTTATTTAATCTTTTATTTAATATTTGCTAATTGTGAACTCATCTGCTTTGGGCTTTGCACATTTAGTGTAGTGTGAGAAACGGCTGGGAGGGAATAACTCAAGTAGAAAAGTAAAAATATGGATAAAATGCAACTTTCAATTACCTTTCAATTGGCGAGGGAGATAGACATTCAAAATTTCAAAATGTTTCCATCACATCATGGATGTATGATAACTGAATAATTGTGTGGAACTTAGCTTTAGTTCATAGAAAATTTAATTTTAAACACACCCACATCAAGCTGCTAGTTTTAAACTTCCATTTTATGCCAGTTTTCTGTAAGATCGAAAAACTCTTAGCATGCTGATTGGCTTGTTGAGTCATATATTTCTCATTATTTTAACTCATAAGCATGTTAAATGATGATGACTATTCTAGCCCACTTTTCTCGGATCTCCAGTCCAGATCTCTCACCTGAACTCCAATTCTGAATTTCTAACAGTCTACTGACCAGAGGTGTTAGCTTATAGCCATATTTAGTTTGGATCACACAGTAATTTTAAGCATTTGAATTAGTTGACACTAAAATATTAGATTTTACGTACAAATCCAAATTTCCATATTTTCTTGAAAAATCATAAATCTGGCAATATGGGGCCTGAAATTCCCATAGGGCAACTTTCAAGTACAGCTGAGGAGTGACTGCCTCCTTTAGATGTTTTCTTTTCATTTTACCACAATTAAATCTGACAATCTTGATTCACTCATTTATGTTCCTGTCTGACCTCTGTAGCCATTTTGCTTTTTTGAGTGATCTCCTCAAATTCAACAGGTTCAATATGTAGCTGATCATATTCCTATTCTAAGGAAAAGAAGCTAGACCACTAGAGTTAAAATATCTTCCCTACCACTTACTGTGTAACTTCGGGCAAGTTAATTGCTCTCTCTTCTTCAGTTTCAGAATTTGTAAAATGAGAATAATAACAGTATTTTTAGATTTGTAAAGATTAAATGAGACAATACATGTCAAGCACATAACATAGAGCCTGACATAGTAATTACATAATCAGTAGTTGTTGTAAATTGCTGTTGAGTCGGCCCCCAACTCATGGCAACCCCACACACACCCATGCACAATGGAGCAAAACACTGCAGGGGTCCTGCACCATCCCCATGATTAGCTGTGGATTGGACTGTTGTGATCCATAGGGTTTTCACTGGCTGATTTTCTAAACGCCTTTATTCCTAATCTGTTTTAGTCTAGAAGCTCTACTAAAACCTATTCAGCATCATAGCAACACACAAGCCTCCACTGACAGATGGGTGGTGGCTGCACATGATGTGCATTGGCTGGGAATCGAACCTGGGTCTTCCATGTGGAGGATGAGAATTCTACCACTGACACCCACACGCAACCCACTGCCATGAAGTCAATTCCAATTCATGGTGACCTCATGTGTTACAGAGTAGAACTGTTCCATAGGGTTTCCTTGGTTGTAATCTTTACAGAAGCAGATAACCAGGCCATTGGGTGGGTTCAAACCACCAACCTTTAGGTTAGTCATCGAGGGCAAACCGTTTGTCCACTAAGGATCTCACTGAACCACCAGTGCCCCCACAGTATTAGTTACTGTAGTACCAGCTGTTTCACAACTAGTTTTGTTAAGGATCCCACTGTTCTTCTGTGCTAGAAACTTGCCTCTACATTTTCTCTTTCCTTTTAATCATGTTTAATATTCAATATCTGTTACTGAGTCTTGGTATTACCAGTTGCCATTGAGTGGGCTTTGGCCACCCCACATATGTCAGAGTAGAACTGTGATCCATAGGGTTTTCAGTGGCTGATTTTTTGGATGTAGATTGCCAGGCCTTTCTTCCGAGGTGCCTCTGGGTGGACTTCTGTTAGCAGCTGAGCGCATTAGCTATTTGTACCACCTAGGGACCCCAGCACTGGTTTTACTTCCCTTTAAATGTTTCTTGCGTTCATCTTCTTCCATACAGTTTCACTGCACGCATGCTAATCCAGCCCCTAGTTAATTTTCCTCCTGAATTACTGAAAAACTCTAGTTGATCTCCTACAGTCTTTGCCCTCTACTTCTGTATACTCATGTTAGTCTCACTTAAAACACTTTTTTCAGCATATCATTACCTCGTTTAAGAATCTTAGTGCTTCACTATTTTCTACATAAGTTGATCTCAGTCGTGACTGCACATTAGAATCACTTGGGGACCTTTCAAAAATCTCAATGTGTAGGCTGCATCCAAGATCAGATAAATGCGAATCTCTGAGAATGGGATTCAAGTATCAATATATTTTAAAGCTCTCCAGATGATTCCAATTTGCAGTCAGGGTTGAGAACTACTGTAGCAGGTCAGAGAATTATAGAAAATTATCACATTTACAGTTGAAGGAAATCCTAGGAAAAGGAAACTGGAGTCTAGAAAAGATAAGGGACTTTCCCTAAGTAGGGAAATAGGCATTAGAACCCAGGAATCCCAGTTCATATGCTTTTGCCTGGTTTTTAAGCCCTTCATATTCTGGCCCTTCCCTACCTCTTCTGTTTACCTTATTTTTCACACCCAGACATCCAGTCTTCTCTCATGGAGCCAGTTAGGCTGGTATTGCTGCCCCTAAAATTCACTCCCATTTCTGCTCCATTGCTTGCATTTTTTTTTTTAAAAAAACAAGGTAGAGGTTTTAAATATATGATTTTTAAAAATTTTATTTATTTTGTTGTTGGTATATTGCTTGCAGTTTTGAAGACAAGATTATTTATACCCTCCACTGATCCATTCCTGAAGCACAGATAATAAGTATATTAGTGCCCTGCTAAAAAATCCCCTGCCTGACAGAATAACATCCCAACTCCTTAGCTTAGCATAAAAGGTCTTTTGTGATCTGGTTTCAGACTACTTCCCCATTCCTGTGTCTAGGCACATCCCTCTTCCATTCATACAGTTATCCATAATCTAATTCTATGGTTCTCAAACTTTGCTCCAGTACAACACCAGTGTTCTATACTGTATGACTAAAAATTCAGTGGTCTGTACTTGGCAGAAAAAAAAAAAAAAAAAGAGTTAATATGCTAATGTTAGGCAAGGGGCTTGGACTTAATCTATGTTTTCAAGAAACTCACAATCTAAACAAAAGACACACCAATTACCTACAAAGGCAGGGAAGGGTAAAATCAATGCTAAACTGAATAGTCAAGAAAAAATGCTATAAGGTTTCATAAAAGGAACAATAGGAAATGAGACCTTCGCCATCCTTCCTTGAGTGCCAAAATGATGGAGACTTGATAACACAGGCAAATAATTTTCTTCAGCTACTTTTAATTGATCAGAGTGTTGTTTTAGGGAAATTAAATTTGTGGCTTGTGTTTCCAAGCTCTCTGGAAGCCTGAAAGGCAAGCCTGGAGATAGGAAGATCAGTTAAAACATTACGTACTGTATTATTTTCATCTCTCTTCCAAAATCATAAGGTTCTTAAGATTGGGAACACTTCTCTTGTGTTTCCCATAGAGGGTTTTTTTTTGGTTTGGTTTGTTTTTCGCAAACAGCAGAAACTGAGAAAATATTTGTACATATTATATAGTTGATATTTTATTCATTAATTTTTCTCTTGCCTTCCATGAGTTTATATTTTCAAGGTTTCCACCTAACTCATTGACTGCTTCACCAATTCACCTCAGTCTTTGCTGTGTTGGCTTCTCCTCTTCTACTTGATCTCTAAATACTGAAGTACCCCAAGGATTTATTCTGGCCCTTCTCTTCCCTCTGAACACTTTTCCCCTAGGTAATGCATCTGTCCCATGACTTTAAGTGTCACTTATATGATGATGATTTCCAAATTCATATCTCAATCTCTGATCCACACCCCCATCCATGCAAGCTATAGATACATATCAGATTACCTACTGAAATGTCCCCTTGGATATGTAATAGGTATTTCAAATTTAGCATATTCAGAACAGTTTTTTTCTCCATTGTTCCCCATCCAATACATGGCACCACCACCCACCAGTTACTAAGCCCAAAACCTGTGATTATTGCTAATTCCTCCTTGTCTCTCATCCCCTATATCCAATCTACCAGTTTTATGAGCTATATCTCCAAAATATATATCTTAAATTGGGCCACTTCTCTTGATCTACATTGCTATCACCTTAATCCAGCCACAGTTATCTTTAGCCTGGATTACCCCAGTAGCTTCCTAAGTGGTCTCTCAACTTCTGGCTTCCAATACATTCTCTACCCAAAAGACAGTCATCTTTTTAAAATGTAAATCAGATAATACCACAACCACACTTAAAACCCTCTAATCCTAGACACACATTACATCCACAATAAAATTCAAACTCCTTATCATGGCCTACATGGCCTTACATGATCTGGTCCTTGAATATCACTCTAACCTTATTTCCTACCATGTTCCTCCTTAACCCTCTATGCTTCAGTCACACTGGCCTTTTTTCTTTTCTTCGAACATGTTAAGCTTATGCAAAGCTTTCTATTTCTCAAGCATGCAAAGGCTCTTATCCCAAGTTTTTACATGGCTGACTGTTTTTCATAATTTAGGTCTCAGCTTGAATAGTCACCTCCTTAAAAAAAGCCTTCCCTGATCACCCTATGTAATGTCCCCTTTTGCAGGCCCTCTGTCACATTACCCTAATTACTTTTGTTCATACTCCTTATTACTATCTTAAATGATGTTTTGCATTATTTCTTGTATATTGTCTGCTTATTGCATTAGGATGTAAGCTCAATGAGAGCAGCAACCTTATCTGTCATGTTCACTGTTTTAGCCGTAGGTTCAGTGCTTAGGATAGTTCCTGGCATATAGTAGGCATCAATACATATTTATTGAATACAGGAATTCTCTCAACTGAGTCTCACTACAAACCATTTCCGTACGTAGTGAATTTCCCCATTTTACAGATAGAGAAATTGAAGTTCAGGTGACTTTTCCAATGTAATTCAGTTAGTATTGGTAGAATCTCAAAGTTGTCCAATTATACCAAGCTCTCTCCCACAGCATCATGAATAATCATAATGTACATATTCCTTTTCATCACTTTTGCATACAATGTATAAGATAGTAGCATGACTGAGGATTCACTATGTTATCTCTCCTGGAGAGCTGTGAAATTAGTCCATTAACTGTGTAATTTTAATAATCTTATAATTGTCAGGTTTTAAAGCATTTGAACACATTCACACCTATTGGTCCTCATGCCAATCCTATGAGGTAAGGATGGTAGATATTATTCCAACATCTTCAAAATGAGGGAAACTGAAATTCAGAGAAGTAATGTACAATCAACAGAGAACTGCCAGAAATTCAAGCCAGATTCAGAAGAGGATGTGGAATGAGGGATATCATTGCTGATGTCAGATGGATCATGGCTGAAAGCAGAGAATACCAGAAAGATGTTTACCTGTGTTTTATGAACTATGCAAAGGCATTTGACCGTGTGGATCACAACAAATTACAGATAACATTATGAAGAATGGGAATCCCATTACTTAACTGTGCTCATGCGGAACCTGTACATAGTCTAAGAGGCAGTTGTTCTAACAGAACAAGAGGATACTGTGTGGTTTAAAGTCATGAAAGGTGTGTGTCAGGGTTGTATCCTTTCACCATACTTATTCAGTCTGTATGCTGAACAAATAATCCGATAAACTGGAGGATATGAAGAAGAATGTGGCATCAGGATTGGAAGAAGACTCATTAACAACCTGAGATATGCAGATGACACAACCTTGCTTGCTGAAAGTGAAGAGGACTTGAAGCACTTACTGATGAAGATCAAAGACCACACAGCCTTCAGTATGGATTACCTCTCGACATAAAAAAAAGAATCCTCACAACTGGACTAATAAGCGACATCATGATAAACGGAGAAAAGATTGAAGTTGTCAAGAACTTCATTTTACTTGGATTCACAATCAATGCCCGTGGAAGCAGCAGTCGAGAAATCAAACGATGTATTGCATTGGGCAAATCTGCTGCAAATGACCTCTTTAAAGTGTTAAAGAGCAAAGATGTCACTTTGAGGACTAAGGTGCACCTGACCCAAACCATGGTATTTTCAGTCGCCTCATATGCATGCGAAAGCTGGACAATGAATAAGGAAGACCAAAGAAGAATTGATGCCTTTGAATTATGGTGTTGGCGAAGAATATTGAATACACCATGGGCTGCCAGAAGAATTAACAAATGTCTTAAAAGAAGTACAGCTGGAATATTCCCTGGAAGCAAGGATGGCGAGACTTCGTCTCACATACTTTGGACATGTTATCAGGAGGGACCAATCCCTGGAGAAGGACATCATGCATGGTAGAGTAGAGGGTCAGCAAAAAGAGGAAGACCCTCAACAAGATGGATTGATACAGTGGTTGCAACAATGGGCTCAAGCATAACAATGATTGTGAGGATGGCAGAGGACTGGGCAGTATTTCCTTCTGTTGTACATAGGGTTGCTGTGAGTCAGAACAAACTTGATAGCACCTAACAACAACAACAAAATGTACAATTTGTCCAAGGTCACATAGCTAGGAAGTTGAAGAGGTAGGAATCTGTAGTACCTGTCCATTATCTTTCTCCAATGGGTAGTGCAAGTTTAGAAAACATTGATCTCTCATTGGACTTCATCATTGTGGAGACCACTTATACTTTTGGATATTGGACTTGTAAGCTGGAAGTGGGAGACCCATTTCAGGGCAAAATTTTCTGTACAAGTTAGGCTGGAGACACTGTTGAGCCTTAAGTAGAGGAAGACAACTGGTGTTTTCAATTCACAATATTTCATAATTAATTTAGAAAAAAAAAAACAAAGTTAGAGAAGGCAATGTAAAAAAAAAACAAAGTTAGAGAATGGGCAATGTTCATCTAGATGAAACACTCTTAAAATGTGACCAAGATTACTGGTAGCAACTTACATAAGATAGGTTTCAATTTATGTGCAATTCTGGCATTCTTTTCTTTCTGAAGTAATAAAGCATATATGAATTGAAGTTACTTAGAATATTATTATAGGGGAAATATTGCATCCACTCTAATTTATTAAAAAAGAAAATCATTTGCAAACTTTGGTACTTTATAATTTTTATTAGTGACAATACTTATTTACAAGACACCTCACAACCAAATATGACCAAAAGTGTGCTAAAGCGCACTTATTGTAGATTCAGTGTTCTAGAAAATGCAAATTATTGAAATGAACTGAAATAGAGAAACTTAAGTGCAACAAACCAAGTATTTTATCATGTTTTGGAGGGCAGAAAGTACATATGTATAGAACACAGACTGCTTCAAGTTTACACTTTAAAGAATACTCACATACAAGAAAAAATATTCTTATTTCCATTTTATAGCTGAGGAAACAGGATTGGAGAAGCTAACTGACTTGTACATAACTTTTTCTTTTTACACTTAGTCCAGTGGTCTTCCCCCTACTTTATACTTGCTCTCTTAATAGAATGTTCAGAATTAAGATAATGTATAGTACTAGCTTAATGCCACCAAACTTTTTACCTGAGTCTGAATAATATAATCAAAACAGCCATTTGGAAAACTATTGTGATCAGGTAGTTGTCTTCTTAGAGAAGCTGAAATTAATCTCATTCTCTTACTTCTTAGGAAGATTGATGGTTAATTTAAATGGCTAGTCATTTTAAAAGAATGCCTGGCTGGTCGTAGGTAATTTTTAAAGTGGAAGTACAGGTTTGCAAGACATTTAAACACTCAATTACTGGAGGGTGACTTTATAATGCCAGGAGATGGGTTATTTATGCTGTTGCTCTGAGAGCCAGTATATTTATTTATATGTACTAGAATGCAGTTCTGACTCTGGATCATCTACTAATTTGTTTAAAAACTTGAGCAAATTACTTATTTTATTAATTGGAATTACAGGGCTTTCCTAAATATGTGCTATATGGATACATGTTTCTCTTCCTAAATCTTCTTTGCGTTTCTCTGGTGAAAGAAACATCAATAATGATAATTACCAAATATACGAATAATGACTATAACAATGATAATATTTCAAATCTATGCAGTGTTGTTTTTCTGAGTAGTCCAAAGCACTTTTCCAAGTCATATCTCGTTATCTTTGAGGGGAGATAGTAAGGGGTAGATAGTAGTATCATAAGGAGCCCCAGTGGCACAATGGTTAAACTCTTGGCTGCTAACCGGAAGGGGCAGTTTGAACCCACCAGCTGCTCTGCTGGAGAAAGATGTGGCAGTCTGCTTCCATAAAGATTACAGCCTTGGAAACCCTGTTCTGTAGGATCACTATAAGTCAGAATCGACTCGACAGCAACAGGTAGTAGTATCACACTTCTACAGATGATGAAAATGAGGCACACTGAGATTTATACTTAGAATCTTGTCCTTGAAGTTACATAAAATGGGGTCTAGAAACCAGGATACCTAGAGTTCAGCACTATTTGATCATGTAATTGGTGAGGAAATGAGAGAGAGAATGAGAGACAGAGAATGCCAGTCAGAATGAATTCCTTCGTCCCTGGACAGGTACTCATCTCTTCTTTTAAATTTGTTAAGCTTCTTACATTTCCGGGACTGGGAATTCAGGATCCCCAATTCTCCTCCGGTTTCAGGCAGTGAACATGAGTTGCAATGGCTGTATGTTTAGATATTTTATGTTTCTAGTAATTTTGCCACAGATTGCAGTATAATCCTGAAGGGTCACCTCAATGATGGGGTAAGAATATCAAAGATAGATAAATACTGTTGAGAATTCCAGCACTTCTGAGTCTGGGTACTCTAGACCTCACCATGGCTACTAATTTTAGACTGAAAATATTAGTGGAAATGGGAAAGATAATGTGAGAAAATTGGGAAATTTTATGATGCCAGAAGAAGCAGTTGGCAGGTTTTATAGCTTAACCAACTGTATGCTTTTTTATTTTATTTTCTGTATTGTACTTTAGATGAAGGTTTACAGAACAAATAGTTTCTCATTAAACAGTTGCTACACATACTGTTTTATGACAATGGTTAACAACCCCATGACATGTAAACACTGTCCCTTCTCGACCTTGGGTTCCCTATTACCAGGTTTCCCATCCCCTCCTGCCTTCTGGTCCTTGTCCCTGAACTGTTGTGCCCAATTAGTCTCGTTTTGTTTTTTGTTTTTTTTAATATATATACATATTTTTTTTTATTGTACTTCAGGTGAAGGCTTACAGAACAAATAGTTTCTCATGAAACAGTAGTACACATATTGTTTTATGACTTTGGTTAACAACCCCACAACATGTCAACCCTCTAACTTCTCAACCATTTTTTTTGGTGAAAATACACATAGCCAAAGATACACCATTTCAAAAATTTCTACATGCACAGTTCAGTGACATTGACTACGCTCTTCCAATTGTGCTGCTATTCTCACTTAAGATGAAGGCTTACAGAACAAAATAGTTTCTCATTTAACACCAACTGTATGCTTTTTTGAATCTTTAATTTTGGGATTGAAATTGAAATACAAAAGTGTTCTTTTTTTTTTTTTTCCATCAAGTTGAAATACATTACATGTCACTGTTCTAGTTCCTATAAAAATTATCCAAAGCATCCTACCAATAACTTTGGTAGGATAATTTTTGTGGTCTTGAAGATTATTGAAATATTAATGACTGCTAAAAATAACCTACATTAGCACTGGTTGAATAATGATTTACTTTATATAGAGAAAATAGTGAGTCAATTCTAAAAGGGAGAGAAATTTGAAGATTGTATGGGGGCATAGCTATACATAACAAAGTAAATTTTGGTTGCTGTTGCACCAAATACCTACCTTTCCTTGGCAGCAAACACACTGTTATCTGGTTGACAGTTATGTTTTACTGTAGCTGATAAGATAGAGGGCGAAGAGAGAGAATATTTGTGAGCCACCAAGGAACTCAACATAAAACAACCATGCATGGTAAAACAGTGCTGACCTGTAGTCACCCGGTGCTGTCTCAGAGACTTTAATCTTTGTCTCACAGCACTGCACATTTCCATTTTCACATCTCTCAAGCTGAGCTCAGAGTCTGTCCACGACTCCTCCCAGCCCTTAGACGAGAAACTGCCTGCCAGAGTATACATGCCAACAAAATGTTTTGGTTTTGGGTGGAGAATGATAAACCAGGATAAAGGATTGTCTTTTATTTTCAGTTAATTCTGTGTGTCCCTTTAATCCTTTTTCTCCCCTCAATCATCATTTATACTAGAACTTCACATTTTGCCTTAGAAATGGTTCCTATTCTCTTCTGGAGAGAACACTTCAAAAGTTTGTCTCCTTTCTGCATTCTTTCACTATGATCGTAAGCCAGAGATGAAACCCAGCTGGATTTGGGAAACAACTGGTAAGAAAGGACTTAAATGACATTTCCAGTCAAACTATAAAGTGATTGCCTTCTTCAATGGTAAATTCACCGATGCCTTTCTGATTACAGCTCACCTTTTCATATCTTACTATAGCCAAAGGGTAAACACATAAATGCTGACAAACTATCAAACCTAAAGTGGGGGGGGGGGGAGAGTCATTTCAAGGTTCAAAATTATGATTTCCGAAAACTTGGAGAGCTGAGGATTTGGGAAAGAGACAAAGTACTGTTTAATTTTAATTATAGGAAAAGATATAATTTTGAAAATCTCTGGTATATGTGAGAAAGACAAGGGGGATCATGACCTGTGATTACAAAATGTGCTTCTGACCTCTCAAAGAAAACAGAATACAAGGTAATATTAGAAGTCAAAGGCTAAACATTCTTTCTTGCACTCAAGAGTCAACAGAGACAATAGTAAAGGGCTATCTAAGGAAACAGTTATTCCTTTGCCATCATTACCATCTATAGACCAAAATGCAGCTCACTGAGGGCAACATTGGTTTCTGCTTCATCTCTATGTTCTTCCTAGCACAGTGTCTGGCATATTGCAGTCATCCAATAAACAACTGCTGAATTCTTAGTGCGTTAGAAGTTACATGGATCTCATTGAGACCATCTCACACCAACAAGGTCATAGCTCAACTCATAATAACTAACAAGCATTTACTAAATGTTTACTATGTTCTAGGTGCTTTACATATGTACAACAACCATAGGAGGTGGTTGGTACTATTACTACGCCTTTTCACACAAGGAAGCTCAGGCACAGAGAGGTGAGTAAGTAGCAGAATTGGAATCTGAGACTAGGGCCCAAATGCTATACTGCCACCTTACACTGCCTCAAGTCAATCAGGAAAGAGCCCTAGGGTAACTCCGTGCTAAATTAAATCTGCCTGACTTACAAACCAGGAAGTGGAGGTATCACACTGGGCTGGGGAGTTTCTATAGATAACAGGAGTTGGCTGATAATAAGAACTGGGAATCAGGAAGGGCCTTTGCTAGCCTATAAACTCATTGCTGTCAAGTCGATTCCAACTCATAGTGACCCTACAGGACTGGGGTAGAACTGCCCCATAGTTTCCAAGGAGCACCTGGTGGATTTGAACTGCCAACGTTTTGGTTAGCAGCCATAGCACTTAACCACTACACCACCAGGGTTTCCAGCTAGCCTATAGGGTAGGACAAACACATTCACCCATACCCACAGTTTGGTTGGTGAAGCACTGGATTTCAGAAGACCTTGATCCCTTGACTGGGTACCTTTATGCTGTGCAGAAATTACAAAATCAGAGAGAGAGATTTCAGAAGCCAAAAACAAAACTAGGAACACTCAGGAATGGGGGGAGTGAGGAACAGATGGATTCAGAAGGCCAAGACTCAGAAGTTGATGAATCAATTGTTGTGGCAACATGCTTGAATTAGGGGAGTTTTTTTAAAGATTCCCCCTAGCCCCCCCGCTCTTAAAGGGCCTTGTTTCTTTCGATCAGAAGAACAATACAAATACTGACAAGTAAAAATGAACATGGTTTTTTAAATTACTATCCCTCTTAAAACAATCCTGTAATAGACTAGAAAGGGAAGTGATATATGAAGTATAGCTTGACTAGAATAGTTTAAAAAAATTTAGCATAATAATATCTCTAAGGAAGAAATGGTCCTGAGTAGACAAGAGCAGTATTTTTTTTTTTTCTCCCTCATTTACTGAAGAGGCTTGCCATCATCCTTGGTCCAACTGCTATAGGAAGGGGCACAAAAAGGTAAACTGCTAATAGGCAGCAGAAGAGTAAGGACAGCAGTTCATCCAGAATGGCCTATACTCCCATTTATGTCCAGTTTTCCCCAGGGCTTGCTTATGTCCCTGAGACCTCAAAGGAGGGATACTCTAGGTGAGTGGCACCCTCATATACACTGTGGAACAGTTCATGAGCCAGGGCATCAATCATCCTTTGTTAGAACATAAAGCTATACTTCCTAAATTTGAATTTTCTTTTTTGTCCTTTCTTTGTTGGACTTCCTTTTAGAATCCATTATGTTTTAGTATAACTCATTTTTTAAAAAATTTTATTTTTGGTGAAAATATACACAGCAAAACTCACCCCCATTCCAGTTTCTGGACATAATAATCAGTGACATTGGCTACATTCTTCACATTGTGTCAACATTCCTGTTAATTCTGTTCTAGTTGTTTCACTTCCATTTACTTAATCTCCCTGCTCCCTCAACCTTCTCGTCTATGCTTTAAAACAGCTTTTGACCCTTTGGTCTTATATAAAAAAATTTCTTTTACAGTAACGCAATACTCAAGGGTGACAGTCTCTACTATTTGGACCAAACTGTTACTTAGTTTAAAGTTTTCTTCAAGGCATAGTTTCAAGTCAAGATTTGAAGAGCAAATCAGGGCCATAGTCTTGGGGACTCCTCCAGCCTCATACATCAGTAAGTCTGGATTCTTTAAGAATTTGAAATTCTGTTCTACATTTTTCTCCCTTTTTCCAGGATTCATCTACTGTGTTCCTGATTAGAACATTCAGTAGTGGTAGCCAGGCACCATCTAGTTCTTCTGGTCTCAAGGTGGAGGAGGCAGTGGTTCATGTAGACAATCAGTCCTGTAGTCCAGTTCTTTCTCTGATTCTTGGGTTTCCTTATTTATCTTTTGTTCCAGATGAGTAAGGACAAAACAAATAAAAACCAAAACACTGCCGTCAAGTCTATTCCAATTCATAGCAACACTATAGGACAGAGTAGCACTGCCCCATAGAGTTTCCAAGGAGTGCTGGTGGATTCGAACTGCCACCCTTTTGGTTAGCACCCAAGTTCTTAACCACTATGCCACCAGGGCTCCATAAAGACAATAGCTGTATCTTTTAGTATAACTCACTTTGAAAACAAAATTCTCAAATGCATGAAGAACAAGGGAAATAAATTTTGTTATTTACTGATTTGGTACAGAGAGAAATGGGAGGTGGTGTAAGTTGGGGCCAGGTACAAGGTGGCTGTATTCATTGAACGAATATTTACTGAATGCCTACTATGTACCAGGCATTGTGCTAAGGTGCTGGAGATATAGTTATGAAGAAGGCAGAAATGGTTTTTGCCTTCACGTAGCTAAAAGTCTTTTGGAGAAAAAGACACTGAAAAAAAAAAGTGCTGTTTTATGAAGGCTGTACAAGGTGCTAAGGATGAAGAGAGAAGTTAGAGATACTAAACAGAAGAGAAATTCTCAGTAGGAAGAAATAAAAAGCAAAGGATAAAAACCAGGAATGGTGGGAATAGATGGAGATCCATGAAGCCAAGACGATTTGATTTGCTTGGCTAAAAGTGGGTTCAATGTTTCAGTTAGGTATGGACCCTCTTCTTTTTCTTTCTGGGCTTTTGTCCAGAGAGTGGGAGCATTCTGAAAGATTTGGTCTGAGTACAGGCTCTTTTATTAATTTTATGGATTAATTAAGACTGTTATACATAACAGGGTTATAGAATGTGGGAGGTGGGGTTACTATCTCTGCAAAGCTCATAGCCTGATACAAAGTATCAGCACAGAAGAAATAAAAGAGGGCCGTTAGAAGATGATAAATAAAGCCTTATAAGAGGCAGAAGGAGACATTGCTACAGGCAGGAATGGTAAGGGATGACTTCATGATGGAATGTTCTATTTTAGAATTTATTGGTGAGCTATGACACTCCAAGACAGAGCTTAGTGAACAAGACTTGTGTCTAAAATCAGGCCAGGGTTTCTGAGCCTCAACTGTATTGACATTTTGTTGTGGGAGGCTGACCTATGCATTGTAGGATGGTTAGCAGTATCCATGGACTGTACCTACTAGATGCCAGTAGCAACATCCCCCCACCCCCCACCACTGTGATAACCAAAAATGTCTCCTGGCATTACCAGATGTCCCCTGGGGAGCAAAAATTGCTCTGAGTTGAGAACCACTGCATTAGACCCTGCCAACATGTTGGGCCTTGCTGATGGCAGAGGGAGGTTCAGCAATACAGGGGAGATTAGAGCCAAAGATGTGTCAATCTATAGTTATGATCGTATAAATAGTTGGCATCAAGCTTACACATTCTGGCATCTAGAAGGGGAGTCTTAGACTCCAGAATACAGTGGCAAGAACTTCCCAGTCAGAATGAGACATGAAGGGATGAGCTGTCCTTGAGACTAAATGTCCAATAGTCAGAGCTAGATAGCCATTTCTGGGCCAATCTAATGGGGAAGATAATTCCATACTAAGTCTTACTCAAAGGGAAGATGAAATCTACTCAGACAAGTATCTATCAGGGACATAAGCTGAAGTTATGTCAACATACAGGAAATGAACAGGCCTAGCTATGAAAGAGCTAGGGCAGGTAAAAATAAACCCTTTGGCTTTGGGTTTATTCATAGCATTATGGAGCTGCACTAGACAAACCTTTTTATTCCTTTCAACTCCAAAGTTATATGTATGAGGTGGGGGAAGACATTTTTAATATATACCACTTATAAAGTACCTACTATGTGCCAGGTACTTTACATACATTATCTCAATTAATCCTCACAAAAACTTTGTGAAGTAGGCATTGTTATCCTCATGGTGCAGGTAAGGTTTACAGAGGTTAGTAATTTGACCTTTCAGGGATTATAAAAATATTGTAATAATATTTGGTGACCCAGAATACTATGCTAACAAGACTCACTAGTCTTACTATGTATCCCATGCATGTGTTCCATTTGCCATATTTAAGTGAAATTCTGCAACATTATTTGTAATGGCAAAAAAATCAGAACCAACCAAAATGTTCATCAATAAAGGAATAGTTCAATTAATTACAGTATACTTAAAATATGGAAAACTATGAACAGTGAAAAACGAATAAATTAGATCTATATTACTGGCACAGAAAAAAACAAAAAACAAAAAAACAAGTTACAGAGTATGGTTTATAGTATGATCCTATTTTTATTGGAAAAAACCAACTTTTTGCTCTGTATGTATATGTGTACAAGAGTGGTATATAATTGTTTGTGCATTTACCAAAAAAAAAAATGCCCAGAAGGAAAAACCCATCAAACTGTTAATAATTGGATAGTGAGTACCTGTGGAGGTTACTGAGACATTAAAGGGGACTTAATTTTTTTTTTTACTAGGTATATTTTTGTTTGAATTTATTTAAAAACATGAGTATGTATTACTTTTGTAATTGAAAACATTAAGTCACACAAAAAGTAATCATGGCTCTCTGGAGGAAGTGCTGATTCCATGTTTGGGGCAGAAAACTGTATAAAATAAGCTGGAACACATTGTCACATCAAAAAACCAAAAAGGCCTCAAACTTGAAAGAGCTCCTACTGGCCAAAGATGGGACAATTTGAATATCAAAAAGAATAATGACTGCATTGGATTAAGACATATCAAGTGTGTTAAATCTCCAAGTCCATAATGATTCAAAAAACAAAATCCATTGATCATCAGTGAAGGTTGCTAGAGCACCAAGTCATTATTATGAAAACTAGTAAGCAAAGGGAAAAAATCAAGTATTCACTGTTTCCTGTAAGTACTGTAATTCAGAGTAATCAAATAATTAATGAAGGAAAGTTCCTTATTGAATAATCCAAGCTAATAAATGCAGTAGATATGACAGAATTAGGGCATCACCATTTTGTAATCCTTAATAAATAACTAGGATCCCTGGTGGCACAGTGGTTAAGTGCTCAGCTGCTAACCGAAAGGTTGGTGATTCAAAACCATCAGCCACTGTGAGGGAGAAAGATGTGGTAGTCCGCATCCATAAAGATCTACATCCTTAGAAACCCTACGGGGCAGTTCTACTCTGTCCTTTAGGGTCAACTAGTTGGAATCAACTCGACGGCAACAGGCTTGGTTTTTGGGTTTGGTTAATTAAATAACTGGACTGATAAACAATATCATGATAAATAAAGAAGAAATTAAAGTTGTCAATTCATTCTACTTGGATCAACAATTAATGTCCACAGAAGCAGCAGTCATGAAATCAAACAACATATGGCCCCGGGCAAATCTGCTACAAAAAGATGTTACTCTGATGACTAAGGTGCACATGACACAGCCATAGTCTTTTCAATTGACTCATATGCATGCAAAAGCTGGATAATGAAAAGGAAGACAGAAGAACTGATGCATTCGAACTGTAGTGTTGTTGAAGAATATTGAATATACCATGAACTGCGAGAAGAACGACAAATCAGTCTTATAAGAAATACAACCAGAATGTTCCTTAGAAGTGAGGATGATTACTCTGAAACACATCATCAGGAAAGACCAATTGCTAAAAAAAGACATCATGGCTGGTAAAATAGAGGATCAGTGAAAACAAGGAAAACCATTAATGAGATGGGTTGACACCAAAGCTGAAACAATGGACTCAAACACATCAATAATCATGAAGATGGTATAGGACAGAGCAATGTTTCACTCTGTTATACATGAGGTCTCCATGAGTCTGATCTGACTCTACAGCAATTAACAACAATTCAATAATGGAGACTAGAATCATCAATGATTGCTAAAACTATTAGATGAAAGGCTGATGGAGAACTTGATCACAAATGGCCCAACCTCACAACTTTGGAACCCTTTAATCAATTGTAGGAGCCCTGGTGGCTAACCAAAATGTTGGCGGTTTGAATCCACTAACTGCTCCTTGGAAACCCTATGGGGCAGTTCTACTCTGTCCTATCAGGTCACTATGAGTCGGAATTGACTGGATGGCAACGGGTTTGGTTTTTGGTTTAATCAATTGTAACATTACAAAAAGAGTGACAAGATGACCAAACATTACATACTTCCTGATATGATGCACTACCTATGATGTATTCTTATACAAAAAAACTGAACCTGAATTTGATCAAGCCTCTAGATCTAACTACCAGTTCATAGAAAATGTGGGGATAGACGTGCTAAAAAACACCACAGGAGTGCAATCAGCCAAAGCCAGAACGTGATACATTCTACAAGAGCGGTACTCCAGTTTTGGAAACAAAAGGAAAAAAAAAAAAAAAGGAGGAATTGTTACAGATGAAAAGAAACTTAATTGATGTTATCAATCAAATGTAACATATAGACTTTGGATCCTGATTCAAAAGAACCAACTATAAAGAAACACAAAACAATTGGGGAAATTTGATCTGGATCCCAGAAGATATGAAGGAATTATTGAGATTTTTAGGTGTGATAATAATAGTCATTTTTGTTGTTAAAAAGTATCTTTTAAAGATATATAGTAAAGATTTGTAGATGAAATGGGTTGATCACTGGATTGGTTTTAAAATAATTACGGGTGGGGACTGGAAGGTGGAAGGAAGTGTGTGTGTATGTATGGGGGAGAAGGATATAGATAAAACAAACTTGGTCATATATTGATAATTGTTGGAAGATAAATGTCAAGTATATGGGGGCCCATTATATTACTCTCTACTTTTCTACATTTTTGAAACTTTCATGATGAAAAGTTTAAAAAAGATTTAAAAAAACTTATTAAAATAAACTTTAGCTGACTAAAAAATGCTATGGGTTGGAAAAGCTTACCAGAAGAGATGCAATTTTCAGCTGGGCTTTTAAGGACAAGGTGGATTTACAGGTAGAGAAATAAGGGAAGAAACTTCCAGGCAGAGGAACAACATGAATGTAGGTACAGAGGTGTAAACGTTATTCAGGGAAAACAGTGTAGCATTGAGGACCTTGAAATAAATGGGTGTCACTGATTGAATTCTGTCCGCCCAAAAATATATCAATTTGGCTTGGCCATAATTCCCAGTGTTTTGTGGTTGTCCTCTATTATGTGATTGTAATTTTACATTAAAGAGGATTAGGGTGGGATTGTAACACTACCCTTACCCAGGTCACATCCCTGATCCAATGTAAAGGGAGTTTCCCTGGAGTGTGGCCTGCACCACCTTTTCTCTCTCAAGAGATAAAAGGAAAGGGAAGCAAGCAGCAAGTTGGGGACCTCACACCACCAAGCAAGCAGCGCTGGGAGCAGAGTGCGTCCTTTGGACCCGAGGTTCCTATGCAGAGAAGCTCCCAGACCAAGGGAAGACTGATGCATCACCAGGACCTTCTCCCAGAGCCTACAGAGACAGAAGGCCTTCTCCTGTAGCTGACGCCCTGAATTTGGACTTGTAGCCTACTGGACTATGAGAGAATAAACTTCTCTTTGTTAAAACCATCCACTTGTGGTATTTCTGTTGGAGCAGCACTAGATGAGTAAGACAATGGGAAAATACATGTTAAGCACAGCACTATACCAGATACATTATAAGTGTAGGCATTATTGTTGTATTTATATTAGTAGTAGTACCCATTGCTGTCCAGTCGATTCTGATCCATAGTGACCCTATAGAACAGAGTAGAACTGCCCCATAGGGTTTCCAAGGGCGGCTGGTAGATTTGAACTGTCAACTTTTTTGGTTAGCCGCTCAGCTCTTAACCACTGTGCCACCACCGCTCGCTCCATTTAGTAGTAGCAATATGAAAATGGAAACCCTGGTGGCGTAGTGGGTTTAAGAGCTACAGCTGCTAACCAAAAGGTCAGCAGTTTGAATTCACAAGGTGCTCCTTGAAAACCCTATGGGGCAGTTCTACTCTGTCTTATAGAGTTGCTATGAGTTGGAATCAACTATGAGTCGGAATCTACTCGAGGGCAACAGGTTACCAGTTAGTATGAAAACAGTAGTGGAGGATTAAGACCTGGTTTAGAAAAACAATTTTTTTTTTTTTTGGTGGTTCTTAACCTCTTAATTATCAAACTCTTGGAAAAGAACATTCATAGATTCATAGACTATTGTATGTGGAAGAGCACTTAGAGATCATCTAGAAGTCAAATCTCATTTTACTGATTGAAAACTGGGGAAGGAACTTGGTTTAAAGCCATACTATGAGTAAGTGGCAATGCTGGGACCCAAATCCAGGTCACATTGCCTCCAAAGGGAAAGGCAGCTCTGTATTTCACAGATAAATGTCCTTTGTGACCTACATAGGAAAGTGATTTAGGGAGGAGGAATAAGAAGGAAGTTGGGACTAGAGTTCTCTTGTCATATTGCTTTTAAGTTTTAACCCTTTTTTTCTCCTCTTATGCATCATACAATCAAGTTTTACTGATATTGGTTCACTTTATTCAGAAATTCCTTCTACATGTGCTATACAAAGAAAGGAAAGAGATACATCTCAACACTGACATAGTACTTTACAAATTGCCAGGTGCTTTAAAATGCTGATCATTTAATCACAGACTGTTTCCTTACCAGTAAAATGGGGATAAAACCTATTTCAAAGGGTTGTTGTAAAGATAACGTAATTAGTGAGATAATATAGATGAAACCAACAGGTTATTAGGGGTTAGGATATTGTATCCGACTCCATGAAACTAAAAAGACTCTCTCCTTGCAACTAATTTTTAAGATTAGGCACACTTTGGACCAGTCCCAGAGAATCATTTGTGCAAGTACTCTGAGTAAACATGATTCAAGGTAAATAAACAAAAACAAACAACAGCAGTGCATCAAACCAGTCCAAGTTAGATGCACTGGATGTGATAAAACAGGATTAGGAAAAATACTGTGGAAACTATTTTGGGCAACAAATTTCTTTAGGTCAAGAAGGATCTGTGTTTTCTTTATAAGATGCCTATTTTACAATAAGTCTATCTAAAAGTTTTGAGTTTCCATTTTTGCTGAATATATTTTTTGCTTACAGTTAATCAACATTTCAAGGATCAGATAGAAAGATAATAAAAATTTTACCATGATAGTAATGGTATTTGATGATTTTCAGAAAATGTTTAAAAAATAAGCTCACTTAGGCTGCTTCAAATGATGTGAAATATCAAAGGGAGGTGAAAATAATCAGAAAAAAACAAAACAGGATATTAATGGAATTATTCTAAGAGCCTCATTTTAATACATCAAAAATGGTATAACTGATCTTGTATTGAATCCTGGAACAGAAAAAGAGTATTAGTAGAAAAATTGGTGAAATGAGAATAAAGTCTGTAGTTTAGTTAACGGTATTGTACTAATGTTAATTTATTAAGTTTTATAATTATACTATGACTATATAAGATGTTAATATTAGGATAAGCTATGTAAAGGTTATCTGTACTATTTTTGCAATTTTTCTGTAAGTCTACATTTATTTCAAAATAAAAAGCTAAAAACACTAGCATAATTACCATGGAAACATACAGAATATATAATTTAGGAACACATATTATAAAAACAGTGGTGAAATCTTAGATGCAATGTAGCAATGTAAGATGGACTTACATAATGTTTGATCATTCTTATTTTTTGACACAAATGGCATGACAAATATTTTATAAATTACACTAGAGTCATACCAGTTCTGGAAATTTTTCTTCCATAATTTCAATTATTTCCTCCCTAAAATTCTCTCCTGTCTCTCTCTTTGGAACTCCCCCAATATCTTTGTTCTTCTGGAACAACTCTTCAGCTTACTCTTTCAGTTTCGCTAATTTGCTCTTCATCAAAGTCCATTTGCTGTTTAGCCTTTTTTTTTTTTTTTTTAAAACAATCTTTAATTGGTTCTTTTTCATAGAAGTTAGTTCCCATTTCATGGATGCGGTATTCTCTCATATTCCTCTGGAGATATTCTGCATAAAGATTAAATGAAAAAATACATGTAAGGTGCTTAGAACAATGACTGACACCCAGTATACACTAAATAAACAATAATTATTATTTCAAAGACCCCCCCTCCCCCGTTTGCTTAACTAACTCTATTTGCTTCGGCTGTTAATTTTTTTGTTGATTGGTTCCATTCTTTCATTGTATTGGTCTTTCTTGAATGTTTGGTGATTCTTTTGTTAATAATTTATTTTTGTTGTGGCTGAGAATATACACAGCAAAACACACACCAATTCAAGTTTCTACGTATACAATTCAGTGACATTAATTACGTTCTTCGAGTTGTGCAACCATTCTCACTCTCCTTTTCTGAGTTTTGTTCCTCCTCCATTAACATAAACTCACTGCTCCCTAAAGTTCCTACCTAATCTTTTGAGTCGCTGTTTTAAATTTTATCCCATATAGATAGATCTTAAAAGAACATAGTGCTCAAGGCAGACATTCTTTACTGTTTAAGCTACACTACTGTTTGGTTTTAAGAAGACTTCAGGGGATATTTTTGGCTTAAGGTTTACCATATTTTTATGCAAATGATGCACACTTTTGCCAACCATGCCCCCCGTGCAAAGTATTTTTATAAGTGCAATATGCTAATTTTTTCAGCAACGTGTGAAAAAAAAATGGCATTGCAGTGCGTACAAAAATACCTTGCTGGGGGAGGGCACAACTGGCAAATAAATGTATAAGGTGCACATTATTTGCATAAAAATACACTAAAGATTATCTCGAAGCAATAGTTTCAGGGTTTCATCCAGCCTCCATGGCTCCAGAGTCTGGAGTCCATGAGAATTTTAAATTCTGTTCTGATGTCCCCCCCTCTTTTTGATCAGGATTTGTCTATAGAATCTTTGATCAAAATGTTCAGTAATGGTAGCTGGGCACCAACTTGTTCTTCCAGTCTCATGGCAAAGGAGGCAGTTGATCATGGAGGCAATTAGTCACACATTCCATTTTCTCCTCATTTTCCTGACTCTCTTTCTTCCTCTGTTGCTCCAAGAGAATCGAGACCAATTGTTGTGCCTTGGATGGCTGCTTGCAAGCTTTCAAGACCCCAGGCACTATGCAACAAACTAGGAGGTAGAACCGAAAAACTAAACACATTATTAGGCCAATTAACTAGGGATGCCCCATGAAACCATGACCTTAAATCTCCAAACCAAAGAACCAAATCCCATGAAGTGTCTGGTTGTACATATGTAGCCCCAGCAACTGGTCTTTTTTTTTGGTTGTTGTAAATGTATCTATCACACCACTTTTGCCAAATAAACTTTTTACAGGTGTACAATTTATTGACAGCAATTTATTGGCTGTGCAACCCTACGCTTAATCAGTGCAATTTTTCCATCACCATAAACTGAAACTCAGTACTCCATAAGCAATAATCCCCCCTTCCTCCCTCCCTTCTGCCCCTGGTAACCACTAATAAACTTTGGACTCTATACATTTGCCTGTTCTTATCTTTTTATATAAGTGAGGTCATACAATATTTGTCTTTTTGTGACTGACTTATTTCACTCAGCATAATGTCTTCAAGATACATCCATGTTGTAGCACGCATCAACACTTCATTTCTCTTACTGGCTGAGTAGTGTTCCATTGCATGTACGTACCATATTTTATTTATCCACTCATCTGTTGACGGGCATTTAGGTTGTATTTGGTGATTCCTGATTTTGTTCTCAACTTGGTATTCCCTGTTCTTTGTGCATGATGCTGTTTCTGTTTATCATAGCTTGCTCTGGAGATTGTGATGGAGGCGCAAGATGTGATATTGGACAAAGTATGCCAGTGGCTAATATTCTGGGTATGAAGTGGGTACAGCCTAGCTTACCTGCCCCAAGTTTGCAGAGTCATTGTACCAGCATAGGGGCAAATACCATTCCTGACTACCCTTGGCTTTAAAGAAGAGAGTGAATGGAAGAAGCCAACTCAATTAGGTTTCAAATTCCATTCCCCAAACAGTTACCCTTTAATGGTTCTCTAGGGCACTTTCTGTCCCCCTCTCGCACCTTCTACTCTTTGTATCCATTGCCTCTGAGCTTAATATCTGACTTTCACTCTGCCAATCTGCTCCCATCTGCCCTCTGACTTTCCGGGAGACCTCAAAATTCCAAATCTGCTGGTAATCTTAGGCTTTAATAATCTTCAGTAATCTTGGGCTATCATAATTCCTCAAAAAGGTCACGCTTTTTTTTTTTTAAACAACTGTTTGTCTTGTTCACCTGGTAAACTCAGATTCATGCTTTAAGACCATATAAAGTATTTTATCCTCTATCAGTCGTCCTTTGACTTGTACTTCTTACCTACAGCATTCACCACTTTCTTCCCTGAGTTGACACAGCTCCTTGAGTATACCTGTTCATGTTGTTTGCAAATGTCTACGTTCTCTCCCGCTAAACTGTGAGCTCTTCAAGGGTATGGAGCAGGTCTTATAAATCTCTAAATCTTTATCATCTAGACAGGGTCATGTACCTAGTAGGTAAAATGTCTGTGAATAAATCAACAGATGGAAGATATGCTCCCCAAAGACCTATAATAACACTACTGTGTTCACCAGATTATTTTCCTTAGTCTTGCTCAGAGGTAACTCCCACTTTGTATGCTTTTAGAAAGTATGAAAACCCTGATATCACTAAAATTTGGGATTCATAATACCACAAACCAAAAATTAAAAATGTTATCTATGAAGAAAATGATTAGCATGAACAAGATAGGAAGATGATGGCTTATTCTACCCTAGAGAACAAATGGATTTTTAACACTTTACATTAATTTCTTGATTAGTTTATGCTAACCATGTTATTCCTATGTATTCACTGGAAGAGTGATAGATGGAAACTGTGGGTTTTATAGTCACGCAGATATGAGTCGGAACTTGAGCTTTGTGAAACTGGGTAAGCAACCTGACTACTCTTAGCCTATGGTAGGCAGCCTTGCTAAATTGTTCCCAATGATTCCTGCCCCCTGGTGTTCAAGCCCTTGTATAATCTCCTAACCTTTAATGTAGGCTGGACCAACTAATTTGCTTCTACTGAATAGAATGCAACAAAAATGATGGGATGTCACTTCCAAAATTAGGTTATAGAAGACTGTTACTTTTGTCTTGCTGCCAGTCTCTCACTTGCTCACTCTGATGAAGCCAGCTGATGTGTTGTGTGCTGCCCTATGGAGAGGTCCACATGTCAAAGAACTGAGGACAGCCTCCAGCTCAGTCTAACAGCCTGTGAGAATCAGAATTTTGCCAACATAAGTGAGCTTGGAGTGGACTCTTCCCCAGTTAAACCCTGAATTGACTACAGCCCTCGCCAACACTCTGATTGCAATCTGTGGAAACTCTAGAGAGAGGACCCAGGTAAGCTGTGCCTGGATTCCTGACCTACAGAAACTGTGAAGTAATAAGTGTTGTTTTTTAAACCACCAAGTTTTGATGTAATCTGTTACACAGTAAAGGACTAATACAGAGTCTTAGTTTCCTTATCTTTAAAATGGGGTTGATATCCTACCTCACAAGATTGTTATCACAGTTAAAATGAAATAATGAATATAAACCATCTTGCATCTAACAATTATCAAAACAAAAAAAAAAAGTAATTATTATTAACTCAAGTCCACTGAGGAAGTATTATAAAGTTGTTGATATTAAAATAGTAATTTGTAATAATGCTATAGCATGTTATACACTGATTTGACACAAATTATCTTATTTGACCCTCAGAATAGGGCTATAAGACAGGGAATAAAACATTGTTCTTTTACAGATTAGGAAATTGAGGGTCAAAGAACTTACATGATTTATTCAAGTTTCCACAACGGAGCTGCAAACCTAGTCTTTTTCCTGCCATTACTATGTTGATATTCAACACTTATTTAATAAACACCTATTAGGTGTCAGGCATTATTTCAGGTCCTGGGACTATAGAGGTAGATAAGAAAGCCAAGTCCCTGCCTTCATGGAACTTAAATTCATTCTCTCTTATACTCTATAAAATTAGAAATAAGAATCTAAGCTTTTCATTAATTAAATCCTTGTTTAGCCTGGATTAATGTTTTTTAGTATGACTTGGAAATAGTGCTTACTTTATCATCACTTTTGACTGTCCTGATTCCAGAGTTCTTTTCACTGGATACAAGGCAGAGACGTGGTTGTGTGTTTCAGTATTTCACTGGCTCAATACCAGATAGCTGCTCCATACACATATCAAATAATTCTTCATTGATTTTGATAACACGGTTTGTATCTTGAACTCCAGGCCTTTGTTTCATAAACTCTACTCATTTCTCATCTTCTGGCTTAAAGTTAGGCCGATGAAAATCTGCCTTTTTCCTTGAGTACAGATTCAAGCAGAAATGGAACCAGGTAGTTTAGTGGTACTCTACAATTTTAAGGAGTGCTGGACTTATTTGATGCTTGCAGGAACAATGTGAGCACTTCGTAACTAGCAGTCAATTTAATGTGAAAATAGTAAGATTCAGAACTTCAAGCCCACCAAAGACTATAGTTCTATATTGTATTTGACTGGATACTGAAAGCCTGACAGTATCTTGTTTTCTAGAAGTACACAGTTTGCCTATCAGAAAAAATTTTTTTTTCCAAAGACTTTCTGAAAAGGGATGTTGGCTTAGTTCCTGATGACAGTTGTCTGGCTGAATTATAGTGCTTTGATAGACCATACACATACTTAAAAGCAGGGACGGGTACTTGAATAGCAAATTGTTGTTAACAGATGTATTTTAGAGCCATCTTTACGCTAATTCTTAAAATTAGTGCTTGGTTGAGAAGAAAATTATGAATGAATGTTGCTGAATCGATCTAGGAAAAAGCTTTTTAAGGACTTCAAAAGCATGTGAGGCTTTGACAATATTTCACAACTTTTTACTTCTTATAGTATAAGGGGTGATATCTAACCTTTTCATTTATACAGCCGGAATAGTAAAAATCACACTTTGTACTTTAAAGGCCCTTCTCTAAAACAAAACCAAACACAGTACTTCATAAGTGTTAAGCAATTAATTCTCCCATAGCTGTAACATGGTTGTATAGCCTACAACAGAATTAATTGCCTAATACATATAAGTTATTCTGAAAATGGGCATCCAGAGTAATTTTTAAAATGTTTTAGTAGCATAGAGAAAAACCGTGGAAAAAATCTTTATTCTTGTTATTGCCAAGTCAACCCACTGCTGTATCATCCAAACCAGGGCTCCCCTTACATATTTTGGGAAGGGAGCGAGGGGCTTCTTTATATGAGTCTTGAAATCATCTGGTGAGGGAGTTATGAAAATCATTCCAACAGTGAAATTCCTAAGGATGAGTCCCCTTTGCTCCTATAAAAAAACCCCACAGAACAAAAAGCAGTTGTCAGCAAGTCAACTCCAACTCATGGCGACCTCCCTTGTGTCAGAGTAGAACTGTGCTCTGTAGGGTTTTCCATGCTGATTTTTTAGAAGTAGATCCTCAGGCCTTCCTTCCAAGGCACCTCTGGGTAGACTTGAATCGCCAACTTTTCAGTTAGCAGCCAAGCATGTTAATCATTTGCACGATCCAGGGACTCCCTTTGCTCCTCTACCCACTAAGAATTCTGGGAATCTTCTTTCCAGAGGGAGAAGGTTAGGGTTAGGAAGAGTTGTGGCAGCATAAAGGACGTGGTGGTAGCTGCCAACCTGGAGCTACTAGATGAGGTTTCGAGATTCAACATTCATCTCTTAACTCAGTAAAAAAGCACACTGAGAGTCAAATCTGGGCATTTTTATAGATCAGAGACCTTTGTGATTAATGCCCTGCATTTCTCTATGACAAAAGGTAACACTATCAAATATTATAACAGAACCTTATATGATGGTTTATGATTGAAATTCTTGTCTTATTCATAACTATTCTTCTCTTCTGCATGCTCCCAAATTTGGATAGTTGTCTAATTTAACAGTAAAACAAGGAGCCTACCATGGTGGTATATAAAATGAAAAGAGGACCAAAGTATGATCCCTGCTTTTTAAATAGAAAACCATTCAATTAAAATGTATTTTCCAAAGTGTGGTACCTAAAGTTCTGGGTTTCACACACCATGAAGTTCTCAGTGTTATCTAAACTTTGAGCTCTTCAAAAGACAGACAGAAAGGATCCTATGTGGGTGGACATTTTATCTAAGGATATAATGAAGGTCTAAGGAGCCCTGGTGATACAGTAGTTAAGAGCTTGGCTGCTAACTAAAAGGTCAGCAGTTCGAATCCACCAGCTTCTCCCTGGAAACCCTATGGGGCAGTTCTACTCTGTCCTATAGGGTCGCTGAGTTGGAATCTACTCGATGGCAATAGGTTTTTTTTTTAATGGGTCTGAAATACCCATTATAATAGCTTCTCCTCAATGCCCTTATACATTTCCAAAAACCCCTTTGAGGTGGCAACCTAACACCCAACCCTTTCCTCTGTTTTGAGAACCACAATGAATTCCCATTGTCCTTGTAATAAACTCTATAATAAACTCAAGCATTATTGGCCTATGAGACTCTAACGAATCTGGCCCCCTCCTATCTCTTTGACAAGTCTACCATGCTCATGATGTTCTCTTTATTCCAGCCATATTAGTCTTTCTATCCCCCCAACACACCAAGCTCTTCCCTGCATCAGGGTGTTTGTTTGCACTTGCTTTCCCTTCATTTGGAATGTTCTTCCCCGTTTGGCTCCTTCTCATCACACAAGGCTCAGCTCAAAAGTCACTTTCTTGGAAAGACCTTCTCAGATCACTCTCAGTTAACACCCTCCTCATTACTCTGACATTATCCTATTTTCTTCACAGCACTTAAAACTGCCTACAATTAATACATAACTTAATAGTTTATTGTCTCTTCTCTCCCACTAGAATGTAAATTCTTTAAGCAGAGACACCTTTACTCCCTTTCCTGTTTCTTGGTGTTATTATGGATTTAGTTTGATATTTCTTCAGCATGTCTGGAATTTTAGGAAGGCAGACAAATGCAGGCGTTTAGATCACCACCTTAAACCTGAAGATCCAGCTTGACTAAGGAGAGGTTTACTGTGCTCAAAAGTATTTGTCAAAAAAGTCATGCCAACGGTGGTGTGTTTGGCAGATTTTACCTTGTCAACACATAACTGTTCTGACAAGGGGTTAAAAAATCCTCCAGGACACTTGTTTACAACTTCAACAGAGGACTACTCAAACTATTTCTGACTGATAACTTCCCCTGCAAGACATTACGACTTCAGCCATTTTTTTTATTCCATCATCTTTGTCAGGGTCCAAGCAAGTTAAAGAGCTTCGTCTTCAAGATTAATTTTTTTTAATTGTACTTCAGGTGAAGGCTTACAGAACAAATAGTTTCTCATGAAACAGTAGTACACATGTTGTTTTATGACATTGGTTAACAACCCCACAACATATCAACAATCCTCTAACTTCTCAACCTTTTTTTTTGGTGAAAACACACATAGCCAAAGATATACCATCTCAAAAATTTCTACATGCACAGTTCAGTGACATTGACTACGCTCTTCCAATTGTGCTGTTATTCTCACTTAAGATGAAGGCTTACAGAACAAAATAGTTTCTCATTTAACAGTTACTATAAATGTTGCCCTATGACAATGGTTAACAATCTCACAACACATCAACAATATCCTTACTCAACCCTGGCTTCCCTATCACCAACTTCCTTGTCCCCTTCTGCCTTCTGGCCCTTGTCACTGGACTCCTGTACCTCGTTAGTCTCATTTTACGGGGCTGTCCACTCCCAGGCTGAACAGTGAACCTCAGAGGTAACTTCCCCACTGAGCTAAAAGGGTGTCTGGGGGCCATACTCTCGAGGTTTCTCCAGTCTCCTTTAGGCCAGTAAATCTGGTCTTTTTTTTTGTGAGTTAGAATTATGCTCTACATCCTTCTCCAGCTCTGTCCAGAACCCTCTGTTTTGATCCTGGTCAGAGCAGTCAGTGGTGGTAGTCGGGCACCATCTAGCTGTACTGGACTCAGTCCGGTGGAGGCCTTGGTAGCTGTGGACAATTAGTCCTTCGGACTAATCTTTTCCTTGTATCCTATTCTCTTCATTCTCCCTTGCTCCCGAAGGGATGAGACCAGTGGAGTATCTTAGATGGCCGCTCACAGGCTTTTAAGACCCCAGACACTACTCACCAAAGTAGAATGCAGAGCAAGATTAGTTTTTAATATTGATTATATACCTGATTCATGACTAGATCAGCCTAATAAAATCTATTGTAAGACTGCCCCACTAACAGAAATAAAATGGTATTTGATGATATCCAATGTCAATACATGTAACAAATTAGCTTCTGGTCTACATTATTAGTAGCACAGTTATGAATGATAATACTATGGTAGATGACTGAATAACCAGAGACCAGACTATCTTAGATGAGATGGCACTCATCTCATTATTGCAGCTAAGTTAACAAAACCTTTTAAAGTTTTATATTGCTTTCCCTCTGGGACTATACTAAAGATGATTCTGTCTGTGGTAATAAGAGAGCCCACCTTAAACTGGCTCAAACAAGAAAGGCATTTATGGGCCTAGGTAACAAAAACTTAAAGGCAGAGTACTAATCAAGTGTGGTTGAGTCAGGAGTCTGATTTCATTTCTCACTAATTTTTTGGCTCTGCTCTCCTGTATGTGTTGGCTCTCCAAGCTGGCAGCTAGAGAACTGCGGCAATTCCAGGTCTCACTTGTATGCAGGATACTTTATCTGTTCTTCTTAAGAACGAGGAAACATCTTCTCAAAGCCCCCGTAATTTTGCTCTTGCTTTTCACTGGCTTGAATTGGGTCACCTGTTATTCCTGAACCAATTTGTGGCCAGAGTAATATTACGCCTTCGTTGGCTTAGATCTAGATTCCCCAACAATTTTTATAAAGGCAATGACGTTGCACTCACCAGTGTTTTTCAAACAGTGGGTCATGACCCAAGAATGGATCATGAAATTAATTTGTGGGTCCCAAACATCATTTAAAATATTAAATGGAATACATACAGTTTGAGACTGCACTATAAAGTGGTTAGTGTTGTTCTGTGACACTTTGGTGTACACATACACATCTGGATCACAATGTAAAATCTATTTTTATTGTGGGTTGCAGCCAAAAAAACATTTGAGAACTACGGTCTTAGACAAAACAAGCTGGAGACGGGATAGCTTACTCTTAAGCACACAGATTATGTAGGGGAAGAATGGATGCCTCAAGAAAATAAGGGTACAGTTTGGGAGAGGAAAATAGGTACTAGAGAGATGGCCAACAATTTCCACTGCAGCCAGCCTAACACTTTGTAATTACAATTTAATCTACACTGAATTCCAACACAGTCATAACCAAACATCTTATGTCTCCTCCCATCTTTTCTAAATTTCAAAGTACATCTTCCGCCCCAAAAACCACTTTATTCCTTTCATTAAGTATACACAATTGGACAATTAATAAATTTTATCATTTGGTTGGTAGAAAGTATTATGGTAAACAACTGCTTGAAAAAACTTGACTTCTAAGAAAAAACCTCATATATAGGTATTTCAAATAACTGAATACATTCTATCATCTTAATTTTTATTTAGAGGTTTAAAATTTGATCATATCTGATAAAGATTTTAGGCTCATTCTAGTTCAACCTCACTCATATAATAAAACAAGAAACTAATGCCTACAAAGGAGGATGAACTTATCTAAGGCAGTTAATTAGTTGCAGAACATAAATCTCTCGACTTACTTCGGAATTCTTTCCACTGTACTAATTAACAGTGCAGTTATACCAACTTAAAAAATGAAAGTAGATAACAAACATGCATAAGTTCCAGAGGCACCTAGATTTACATAGCTGATGGGTTCTTTCAAGAGTTGTAGGTGAGTTATACCTTGGGGAGTAAAATCACATTTTTAATGCAACAAGTGAGTTTATTATTTAAAGAAATGATGCTTTTTAAGTCTTTGAAAGGCAAAGACTAGTTACTGCCTTATCTAAGTGAGGCCAAGGATTTTAAAGCTAATTTTCATGTTATAGTACAAATTTTATTTCACCTAATAACTTAGTAACTCACTTTTTGAGCTAGGAAATTTAAGTTCTATGAATGGCTCAGAAGAAGTAGAAGTCTTAGCTACAAAGAGTTTATAATTTATGGTAAGACTGATCTGAAACAATCCTCATTAAGAAATCAAGGTAATTTCAATTACTTGAAACATAGGAACTAAAAGTGGGGAAGTCCTTTTGAGTTGGACACGTAAGAGGAACTTTCCTTTTCATACACAGGAAAAAGGGTAGCTGTCATTTGAGGGTACCATGAAAATAACACTTAGTCCTCAAATATCTTAAGTGAAACACCACTCCTTTCTTCCTTAAAGAGTTTACTTTTGTTTTTGTAAGAGGCTCACCTCTAGCTCTACCAATGCTGCCTCTAGTATGGGGAGCCTTAGGGATGCAATGGCAGAATGAAAACCAAAGGGCTTTGGAAGTACACAAGAAAGAGAGGCTCACAGTGCTCAAGACTTAGCTTGGTTTGCTTTGGTTTTATTTAAGGAATGGGCCCATTCTGAAGGGTAGGTAGGGTTTAAACAAAGGAAAAGAATCTTCTCTTTTGGGATTCAGTCATGGTTCTTGCAACTACAGGTTAGGACAACCTAGAAGTTGCTGCCTGGAACTACACTTGCTTATCGTCAAGCAGGTACCAAAACCACCTCCAGATGCTGAAAGTTATTTTCACTAGTCATCCATTGTTGCTATAGGTTAATCTGATAGGTTTTAGAGCAGGTGCGCAGTCAGTATCAAGAACCAAGAAAAAGTTGGGTAGGGTCAGAATTAAGGAGGATAGCAGCAGACAGCAGGATCCCCAGTAAATGCAGGAAACTAGACTCTCAGAGGAGGTTGGAGGACAAGGATTGGAAAGCAAGAGAGGTCTCACATCTCAAGAGGCTGACATCCTGGGCAGATGACCTAATAAAGGGTCAGGTTCAGGAATCACATAATGAGTCTAGCTATCAGACTTTAGGTATAAGTCAGATACAGATATTTTAACATTGTACACGCTTCTCAAACTAGGGTACATTTAATTATGGGATTAGTTGACTGTTTCACGTGTAAGAAATTACGACGCATCTTTTTGGAGAATTTTACTTGATAGCAATTTTAATCTGTATTTTTATATTAAAATAAGCAGCACTCAGTCTTTGAAGCAGACTTCCAATTTTGGAAGACTTCTGAAAACACAAGATTTCAAAACAATGTCCAGATTTTAGTAGGGAGTTTTAGGCTATACTCCCAAATCACTGTCTTGATGCTCTTAGGAAAAGTTTGAAAGGCAGTTACTAGACAAGGTATGGTCTTTGGAAAAGAACCATTTTAAATTAAATTCTATTTATTGTGTGATCTCAGGCAAGTCCAACAATTACCTAACCCCACAGAATTGCTGTAGAGATTACTGATAACACACAAAAAATAAACAAAAAAACAAACCTACTGCTGTCTAGTCGATTCCGACTCATAGCGACCTGATAGGACAGAGTAGAATTACCCCATAGTTTCCAAGGAGCGGATGGCGGATTTGAACTGTAGACCTTTTGGTCAGCAGCCATGTTCTTAACTACTGCACCACCAGAACATACAAAGTATATAGTAAAGCACCGGACATAAGAAATACGTGCATAGTTAAGATCACAAATAAGAAAAAGGGTCGGGGGGGAGAGGCTAGAAATCCTTAATTTGCTGCCTTAGGTTAGGATAGGTTCTTATGGACTGGACAGCTGATGACTCACCAGAGAATAAAAAAAACCTCAGACTGAGGAGACAAGTTTAACTAGGACATGGTTGGGTATGAGAGGACACTAATATGTACTGCATACCTATTCCTGATGACCCGCTGTTAATTTTATATATTCTCATTTAATCTTCACAATAACCCTTTAAAGAAGGCGTAATTATAATTTTACAGATAACTGAGGCTAAGGAAGGTTAAATTGTCCAAGGTTAAATAACTAGTAGTAGTGGAGCAGGTACCTCAATCTAGTCACTCTACACTTTGCCTGAGGGGAGGCACTCCTACTCCTCAACATGGAAGATAAGTTTGAATAAGTAACATTAAATAAGTAATAGCTATTTATGGTAGCTCTTGACTACAGGATTGGATTAGCACAACTGAAACATTTAAAGAACAATGAGTTGGTGACCTGTGTTGTGTGATGTGACATAGGAAGAGGAACCTTGGGCAGGAAAGTCAGTCAGAAGTCTTTTATAGTGTTCCAAGAATAAATTGATAGGGATTTCAATTACTGTAATTTTAATCATCTTTAAGTATAGTAAAACATCATTAATTTAGACTAAAGGATATGGAATTTGCAAAAATCTAGACAGGAATTGAGAAAGAAACAAAATCTCTGAAAATTGTTTTTCATACTTCCCTCCTTCTCCCTCAACAGTTCAAACTAAATCAAAGCTGTGACATTCCTCACTGACTTCTGCACGACTGCCACGTTCAATGCTAATCAGAATAACTGCGACAAAACCAAAAAGTGCAGAATTCTGTCCACATACAGAGTATGCAAGCACAAGCCACCACGCCAAGTGAATAGTAGAAAACTTCTACTCCATTTTTGTTGGTCCACCTTCCTCAACATTTATTCCTTTATTGAGCATCTACTTTAGTAATGCCTCGTGCCAGATAATGGAGACACAGCTGGAAAAGACCCTTAAAAACGTTAGTCCAATAATACTGGAGTCATGATACCACCATTAAGTTCAACAGTAGAGACAGACACAAAAGCAAATACAGCGTGACAGGATTAAAATAGAAAGATATAGAGAATGAAAGTATCTACGATAAGTTAAGTCAAAGGGTAGAAAGGTGAAATTTGTCAGGAAGCAAAATGGGAAAGGAATAGTTTTTTGAGACCTGAAAGAATGAAAGTGTGTGATATGTTTAGGGAATGGCAAGAAGTTCCATGTTACTGGGGGGATTCAGGTTACACATGGCTAGAAAGACATAGGGATCAGATCTTGACGAGATATGCTAAGGAACTAGGACATTATCTTGTGCATTTCCTATGGTTATGACCATAGAATCCTTTCAAATTACAATGTAGAGAAGAAATACCAACAATAACACAGTATGTGTTAAGTTTTTGAGTCTCTGGCTTTCTTATAAATCTAAGAAGTATAAAATATTTGAATCATTTTATTTAAAGAAACCTCAAAATACTGGAACTGAAGTAAATCATCTTTTATTTTCATCTTACATTTGGTTATCAAGAGACATGCAAAACCCCCCAATTTTAATGAGAACAGTGTTTTTGTGTCTTTTTATCACATATCCGCTTAATATTAGGTGTAATGTTGCTAAGCCGGATCCGCATATGAGGTGCAGCATCAAGTCTTTTCCTGTATTTTGTTTTTGTTGCAGCATAATATGAAAATCCTGTTTCACACAGGTGCATTGTAGCAAAAGGAAGAAGAACACGAACTGCACGTCTTGCAATGCTTGGATACTCCTGAATTAGGCTACTCCAAAAATCATTTAGTGAAAGTTCACTGAAATTTTGTTTCACTTGAGAATCAGATGTTAAATCAATCAGGCTCTCATAGTCTCGTGCTATTAATGAGACTGGTTTGACAGTTACTGTAAATGGATTCCTAACCCAAGCATTACTGTCATTTGTAACAGGAAAATATTTTAACAGAGTAGATCGCAAGCCCCTTAGATGCTGCACAATGGCACTGCAAATATCTTTATCAACTGTAGAATTAATTTCAGTCAAAAAGTCACTGAGTGTAGGGAAACAATCAAAGTTTTCTTCTTCTACAGATGAGGCCCAAAATTCCAATTTTCTTAACAATGATGACATTTTATCAAATACTGTAAAAACGGTCACATTCTTTCCTTGCATTGACAAATTAACCTCATTTAATTTAGTAAAAATATCTGCAAGATATGCAAGTCTTAGTAGCCAAGATGAATTTGTTAAACAATCAGACAGTCGAAAAGCTGAATCCATGAAAACCAATAGTTCACGACGAAGCTCAAGAAGTCTTACAAGAACTTTACCCCGGGAAAGCCACCTCACTTCTGTATTTAGAAGAAGTGCTGTGTGCTGAGCACCCATTTCTTCACATAAAATTTTTAGTAGTCTGGATTGATGTGGTCGGGCTTTAATATAATTAATGATTTGTACTGCCTGATCTAGCACATTTTTCAGAGATGTAGGCATTATTTTAACTGCCAGCGCATGTCTGTATAATAGGCAGTGACTACTGGTGCTTTCGGGTGCCACGTATTTTATAAGGGTGACAGCCTCAGCTATTTTTCCATCCATTGCCCTAGAAGCATCACTACAAACATCAATACATTTTTCCCACTCGATTTCATGTTTCTGCATAAAACTGTTGATGCAGTTGAATATTTCCGCACCAGTAGCATTACTTTGCAAAGATTCACATAAGAGTAGGTCTTCCTCAATAGACCTATTAAACCTGTAACGAACAAACACAAGTAGCACAGCCAGTCCTGAAACATCAGCTGATTCATCTAACTGCAGTGAAAACCCATCACAAATTTTCAGTCTGCAAACAAGCTCTTCTTCGATGTCAGCAGCTAGATCCTTAATTCGACGTGCAACAGTACTGTTTGATAGCTGTACTGCATCTATTTTTTTACTATATTGTTCATCAAACATCCGCATCACTACATCTTTTGCACATGGCTTGATAAGCAATTCTCCAATAGTATGAGCCTCTCCACTCAGTGCTATATGGTAACTTACGTTGTATGATGCCTCTGTAGCACTTTCATTATCTGTATTGACGATTTTAGGTGCTGCGGGTTTACTATTTTCAGGTGAATCAAGATGTTGCTTGAAAAAGCTTATGTCTTTGTCTTTATATGCAGCATGTTTAGTTTCCAAATGTCTTCGAAGCTTACTAGGGGCTAAAGAGCTATTTGATAAAATTTTCTTACATAACACACACTGAGCATGAGGTGCATCTCTATTTCCAAAGTAAGTAAATCCAAAAGACAAATAACTTTCATCATATTTTCTTCTTTTTGGTTTCTTACTAAATGTTATTTTATTGGAATTAGACATAAATTTGACCCTGGGAAGCTCACTTTCTGACTTTTTAGAAACTGAAGGCTGCAACTGTTCATCTTCACTTTGTAATATTCCAACCTTTTGATCATTTGATTCAGACACAATTTGGTAACAAAAAGATTCTACCTCTTGTTTAAGACTTCCTTCTTTCAGCAACAGATCCGTGGGCAATGAGTTTGTGGTACAAAACATGGTTAATTTAGAATAAACATTGAGTATCTCATATGTGTTGAAATTATAAGACAGGATACATAAAAGACGAGCAATCATCAAAGAGATGATATACAGCAACACATCAGTTAATTTGTAAATGCTGCTTATGCATCAATGCGCAGATGGAACATCTTATGTTCATGAATCAGGTGATCTCTCATGCGACTTCCTGGTACTCTCAGGTATGGCACACCTTTTCTTAAAGGTAGATTATCACATAAAAATAAAAGCTATATGAATGAGTTTAGCAGTCTTAAGCTTAATATTTTAAAATAAACTTTATAAAAAAAACTACTGTTAGCATCAATCTTTTTCTCATAACATTTATTAACTTAGAGAATTATTAATATTCTATAAAACACAATTTGGGAATCATTGGGCTAAGAAATAATGAAGAGTTGAGCATACTTTTAAGGAAGGGACCTTGAGGAACATGCGCTGAGAAATGATAGTGGTTGGCAAACTTTTTCTGTAAAGGGCCAGATAGCAAACATTTTCGGCTTTGTGGGCCATGCAGTCTTTGTCACAACTACTCAAATACATAGTTGTAGTGTAGTAGCAGCCACAGGTAATAAAATAATGGGCATGACTGTGTTCCAATAAAACTTTATTTACAACAAGAGACAGCATGGGCCACAGTTTGCCAACTTTGTTCTATGGTATATAGTATCTTGGAATCGTTTAATTTTCTGATGCCTACTGCCATGAGGTGTATTCACGGTTGATACTACTAAACATCTGAAGGTTCCCTTCAGGGCTAGCAACAATTCTGATGAGCTATATTAAAAACATGTACACAGTTCAAAGTTTTGCAAGATAGGGAAGTCTACTGTATCCTAAATACTATGTCCTGTGTAATACTGTGAAAAATAAACTGTAGACCAAGTTAGCTACTATTTCCCTGGACTTAAAATTACATAAATATTTATATTACCCGTATTAAGACTCATTCAAAGTCATGTATATTTTTAATGGTTACTCTGCATCCCATCATAGCTGAAGACTTAACCAGGACCTAAAGAAAATAAACTCTCATCTTAACAAATTTATGCTTCATATAATAAAAAAAAAAAGCATAATTAAGAGGAAGATTAATGCAAATTTAAGAACCTTTAAAGAATACTATCAGCTTTATATATTAGGGCATACAAATTCAGTATCTTTCCAAATACAGCTACTTTTGATTTAAACTTAATGATCTGGCTAGAGTAAGCTTTGTGTATTCTCACGTTAGATCTTGAATCAAAATGGTTCTCCTATTAACAGCTAGAGCGTAAGATACCTTAAATGAGAAGCACACTCTTCTGCAATCACATTCTCCACCTTGGCAGCTTGAAATGCAGACTCTTCAAAAGAATAAAATTAAGGGATGGGGTGGGAAGGGGAGTAACCAAAAGCCTAGAATGAGAGAAAGCATTAAAATTAGACACTGAGCTAACAAGCAGAACTAACCACAAACCTCTAAGATGACCATTCATTATATTTTAGATTCAGGCAGTGCAACTGATTTTTCACTGCAATGCAGGCATTGGACTGAAATAGAAGATGCCTAACATAGAAAAGATGCTAATATTTTCACCCTTTTTAATACTCTATCAATTTCACTGTTTTGAGATGCATTCCCAATCAATTTCATAGAAATATATTTTTAAAAAACTTTCAAAAACTAAACTGAATTTTTTAAAATACAGTCACATCTTAATGTCTGTAAAACTAAGCACTGAAAGTAATTTAAAATAGAATTGAATCAACATGGAACTGTTACATGAAATACACATTTTGGCTATAACTATTTTGTCCTCTCAGTAACCAATCTCCTAAGATTACTAATGTTTACTTAGTGAACATTGTTTACTACGTGCCAGTAACTGTGCTAAGTAACGCACATAGATTATTTAATCTTCAAAACAAATGTGAGTATCAGGGACTGTTAATAACCCCACTTTAGATATGAACCCAACAAACACAGTGAGGTGAAGTCACCTGCTAAATTAACATAGCTTGTAAATGAAGAACCAAGAACAGAACCCAAAAAGTTTGCAGAGCCCATGCCTAGCTATTACTTGTGTTTTCCTGTCTACTCTTTTAATTCCCCAAGTACTAAAAACAACTAGTACCAAAAGTTGGGCAGTGCAGAAAGAAATGGATTAACAATGGGTTACAACTGCCAGAAAGTCAAGGGTCTAAACTTGGCAGCAACATATACTCTGACTTCCCCATTATTAGGAGCAAAAGAGCAGACTGTCTCTCCACATCCCGATTTGGATTTGGCTAGTGCAACAGAAAACTTCGTGGAGTTACTGGTTCATCAAAAAGATTAGGCGCCCTCTCCCTTGCTGCCAGAGGACACAGCCAAGAAGGAAGCCTTGTTTTCAGGAAGGAGGGCCTCATCCCCACCTCTTCAGAAGGTGTTTCCCCCGAATCTCTCGAGAACAAAGAGTCTGGGTTCCCTTGGGAGTAAAGTTTCCATTCTAATCTCTGAAAGAGGTATGGGGAGGGGGGAACCCTCATCTTTTGTCTCTCCTTGCGGTAAAACTGACAGGTAACAATTTTTTCACCCTCACTCTAAGGCGGTTCCTTCCAGCTTTGAAGGGTCGGGTAGAAATACAGTCCAGGAACTAATAACTACGCAGCAGGTAGTTACGGACCTAAAGCCCTTTTTAAGGCCAGCACCTAAACGCCTTTTTAAATGGTCATCCCGATAAGCAGCCCGGGTCAGCTATGCCTCAACTCCTCCTTGTCCCTGGTGCGCAGTGCCCCGCGGACCGCCACATCTGGGGACAGCGTCCTGTCGGAGCCCACCCTCGCCTCGGACTTCTTCTTCCGCGGGCGGTCGCCTCCGCTAAAAAACACAGGAAAGCGTCTCGCACCCAACGTTATCTTTCTACTTCATCTCCATCAGCGACGGAGAAAAGGTCTTCGTTGCCGTTGAGCTGCAGAGCAGCGCCGCGGTCCCCAGCTAATCCCGCAGCCGCCATTTTAGACAACTCAAGGCAGCGGCCATTTCAGAGCGCACCACTAAGCTGTGGTGGCGGCTCCGCTCCTCACCTTCACCGAGGCCTGAACAGAGTCAAGAGCCAGTCGTCGCGGACTGGAGGGCGGGGGGGGGGGGAGAAGGAGAGGAATGAAAAACAAAACAGAGGAAAGAAGAATTCGGGGACAGGCTGATGCGCTCAAGTCAGGGATATCGCCTATGCCACCTCCATAATGATCCGATTCGCTGCTGGCGCGGTTGCTCGTCTGAAGATATATTTAGCACTCTGGGGCACCCGTACCCTACAGTTGCCAAGAACGGCTCTTCCGCTGCCCAATCAGCGCCGGAGTTGCTCTCCACCACCAATCCGCGCTGAGCAGTGGGGTGGGACCAAGGAAAAGGACCAGGCTCGGTTGAGATGCTGCACAGCTGCAGCGGCTGGACTGAATTCGTGCGAGTTGAGAGGCCGACCCTTTGCCGGCTCTGAGGCGATTGCTTTCTGACTTCCTTGAACCCGCATCAGCTGAAGCACTTGTGTGAAATGCAGATTTTTAGGTGCCATCTGATCGAGTTCGTGATCCTGTTGTTATGGACTGGAATCTATGAATCTGCGTTTTTATAAGCACTGGCGCTTTGCCCTGGCGGGGTTGATTTGTGGGACTAGCAGTGTCCCAAACGCGCACGCAGAGCCTCGGATGCTGGTGCTTCCACGACCTCTTTGTTCCCGGAGGCCGCACCTCAGGCCCAGGTTACACGCCTCCTCTTTTCCTTGTTTTTTCACTGGAGTCTGGGAAGAAAGCTCACTCCCCCCTTGCCCTACCCCGTTGCAAAGGCGTGTCAGGGACCCTCGCTGGCCTCACTAGGCCGGGGTCTGAGGCTGACGCTCGCTGGGGGCGCTGCTCTGGCCCTACCCCACCTCGACGTCTGGGGTGACCCCCAAATGGGGTCCAGAGCCACTGTGAAGGAATATCTAGGGAAAGGTCGTCTCCACGGCGTAAACCAGCCCAATGAAAGAGTGCGCTTCATTTGTCTTTGCACTCTGACTAGTAGCATCTCCTCCGGGTGAACGCCCATTTGCCTGCACCAGACTCCCAGCCGTCTCTGAAATATTTTGCGAGTGGAAGCATTTGGGGGTTTTAAGCCTTAGTTCTCTACCCGCCCCCCTTTTTTAAAAACCTGCACAGAAAAAGGTTGCGAGGGCTGTGTGCTTCCATTTTGTCGTGGAGACCTGGAGTTGGTTTTTCCAAACTGGCGTATCGAAATATACAGTTTTTTTTTGGGGGGGGGGGGGAGGGGAGATTTATTAAAAGTATAGATAGTCTTAAACAGTAAGTTCCGTTGTCTGCAGAATTTTAGCCTTTCGAGGCTCCATAGAAATGGCTAAATGAAAATTGGATCATGTTTTCATGCGCTACCGCTAGTGACAGAAAATTCCCATCTGTGGTCAAAACCAAGAACAGCTTTTTCATTTTTTTCCTTAAATATGCATGACTTCAAGAAGATGCACAATTAAGGCAGATTACTAAGGACTCAAGCTTCTTCCGATATGTAAGCAGATCTCTTATGCGTTGACAGAAGCCTAGACTTCAACACAATTTTCTGGAGGACTGCATCGACGATATCCTAGAACTGATAATAGAAGCCAACATTTGATCCTAAAAGTTTTAAACCAATTTTCAACATCTTCATATCTTTGCCCAATAATAGGCCTCCTGTACGCCCTCATTAGTATTTTTAAATTGTACTTATTAAATCAACTTCATTTGAACTTAATATTTAACCACAAAGGTCGGAATCATTATTTTTAGGAAGGGGAGGGAATTTTACTTGTAGAGCAGAGAGTTTCATTTTGTAATTGCAGAGTTGTCTAGCTTCATAAGACTATTGGGATATCTCATATTTTCATAAGTGTTTTATATTTCAGAAAAACCATTTACATTTATGCTCCCAATTTAGTCTTCACACGTCTGCTTTACAGCTTCATGAATTGGGAAAACCCAAAATATAAAACTGATAGGAAGAATAATGTTTAAATAAATTCAACTAGAGTTTAGGACTTCACCTAGATCCTAAAATCTGAAGAGTCTGATAATTAAAGGACTTGAAACATAAGAACTTTTTCTGTAATCACTTTGTCAATAGATTATTACAGAATGTTGACCGATGAGACAGATAAGAAAGTAAAATGTAAAGGCAATGTAGAACCCTATCAGACCAATAATGATAAAAACCAAATCAAACCTACTGCCGTCAAGTCAAGTCTGACTCATAGCAACCCTGTGAGTCAGAACAATGATAATAAACCAAACCAAACGTTGCAGTCAAATCAATTACGACTCATAGTGACCCTATAGGACAGAGTAGAACTGCCCCATAGGGTTTCCAAGGCTGTAAATCTTTGTGGAAGTAGACTGCCACATCTTTCTCCTGAGGAGCAGCTAGTGGCTTGGAACCACCAACCTTTCAGTTAGCACTTAACTACTGTACCACCAGGGCTCCAATAAAGATAATAGCTAACATTTATTAAATACATAATATGGGCCAGGGGCAGTTCTTCAAACTTTTTAATGTATTAACTCATTTAATCATCAAAACAGCCCTAGATGATTATCCATATTTTATGGATAAGGAAACAGCATGTTGTTGTTAGGTGCTGTCAAGTTGGTTCCTACTCATAGTGACCCCATGTACAACAGAACGAAACACTGCCTGGTCCTGCATGATCCTCATAATCCCTGTCATGCCTGAGCCCACTGTTGCAGCCACTGTGTCAATCCCTCGCATTGAGGGTCTTCCTCTTTTTTGCTGACCTTCTAATTTACCAAGCATGACGTCCTTTTCCAGGGACTGGTCCCTCCTGATAACATGTCTAAAGTAAATGAGACGAAGTCTTGCCATCCTTTCTTCTAAGGAGCATTCTGGCTGTACTTGTTCCGAGACAGATTTGGTCTTTCTTCTGGCAGTCTAAGGTAAATTCAATATTCTTCACCAATACCATAATTCAAAAGCATCAATTCTTCTTCCGTCTTCCTAATTTGTTGTCCAGCTTTTGCATGCATGAGATGACTGAAAATACCATGGTTTGGATCAGGCATACCTTAGTCCTCAAAGTGATATCTTTGCTTTTTAACACTTTAAAGACGTCTTTTGCAGCAGATTTGCCCAATATAATACATTGTCTGATTTCTTGACTGCTTTTCCATGGCCATTGATTGTGGATCCGAGTAAAATGAAATCCTTGACAACTTCAATCTTTTCTGTTTATCATGATGTTGCTTATTGGTCCAGTTGTGAGGATTTTTGTTTTCTTTATGTTGAAGTGCAATCTATACTGAAGGCTATAGTCTTTGATCTTCATCAGTAAGTGCTTCAAGTCCTCTTCACTTTCAGCAAGCAAGGTCGTGTCATTTGCATATCACAGGTTGTTAAACTAAGCATAGAAAACACAAAACCAAACCTCTCGATTTTGACTCATGGTGACCCTACAGAACAGTAGAACTACCCCATGGGGTTTCCAAGGAGTGACTGGTGGATTCAAACTGCCAACGTTTTGGTTAGCAGCCAAGCTCTTAACCACTGTGCCATCAGGGCACAGGTTCTCAAAGTTAAATTGTAGCAGAACCCAGATAAGGTGCAATGCTGGTTGTGACGAACTACAAACCATGAGGATGTGTGTATGGGATGTGTGTGTGTGCGTGTGTGTGTGCGCGCGCATGCGCAAAATTAATTTACATTAGGCAGAAAACTATCATGAAACCTAGGGCTGAAGTAAAATCATCCCAAAAGTAGTGACAAGGATTTCAGTTAATACCCCAAATTTGTAGCCTCAGTTGCTGTAAGAGGTTGGAGATGACAATTCTGTTCACCTTGGTTGGGTGAGTTAATTTGTGTTGAAGTTAATTCTCCAGAAATTAAACAGAACATGAGACGGAGCACTGGAGCTGTTAGACTGTCCCACCCTGGGCCTTTATACCCCTCCCTGGATCAGTTAGCAGATGTGGGCTGCCCCCAGGAAAGGCATGACTTTGCAGCTGACACAAGACTCTGAATGAGCTGACCGCTGGAGGTTGTCTGCTGATCATACTACCTGCCCCCGGGTAGGGCAGCAAGTCCTTTCTTGAACAAAGATCTGGATAGTGATAAAAATAATCAAAACTCACCAAAATTTGAACATAAGGTTTATTCTGAGCAGTTATTCTAGATGTATATGGGAAAACTATTTTGATTTTAGAGAAAGCAAATGGCTCAAAGAAGCTAGGAACAATGGGGCTTACAAAGGCAAGAGGAGGGAGAAATATAGAAGATCAACCATTGGCTAATCTTAACATGATTAATTGAAACTCGCCCTCCCCCTTTTGTTGAGATCAAGGGATATCAGTTCACAAGATAGTCCCTGCCCCTCCAACCAGCCGTATCTTTTGTTTGTTTTCTTTTAAAATAACTTTTTTTTTTTTGTACTTTAGATGAAGGTTTACAGGACAAACTAGCTTCTCATTAAACAGTACACATATTGTTTTATGACATTGGTTAACAAACCCACGACATGGCAACACTCTTCCTTCTTGACCTTGTGTTCCCTATTACTAGCTTTCCTGTCCCCTCCTGCCTTCTTGTCCTTGCCCCCGGGCAGGTGTGCCCCTTTAGTCTCGTTTTGTTTTATGGGCCTGCCTAATCTTTGGATGAAGGGTGAACCTTAGGAGTGACTTTATTACTGAGCTAAATGGATGTCAGGGGGCCATACTCTTGGGGTTCTCCAGTCTCTGTCAGGCCCAGCCATATCTTTTGAGATTCAAATTTGGTAAGCCTGGCGTCCAACAGAAGAGAAAGGGTTTGCAATTTCAGGTGAAGGAAAAACTGATGGGGGATTAATTTTGGTCAGGGATTTCTTTAAAGTGAATATTTGGTTTCTTGGGTAAGAAAATGCCAAAATCAAAGCAAGCTATCTACTATCAATTTCTCTGTTTGACAGTGGCACATCTCCATGTCTGCCACAGTTTGTAACCTTTAATATAAAGATGGTAAATTAATACAGTTTCATTATTTCTGTGAAAGTTATCATTACACACATATAAGAACAAGTTTTCTAATCACTGTGTGGTGCTACATACTTTGTCAGCATTTAAGATGTATGAAACATTGAAGAAAATTTTGTGACCACATGCATCAGATTAATTTATTGGTATTAGATTTGCAAGAGTTACATAAGTGCTTATAAAAATTTCATGGGCTAGATGTTGAATATATCACATTTGTAATGGTAGTTACAAATGTCTAAGAAAACTTGATTAATTATACATGCAAATGTTTAAATATTTAAGGATTATTTGATCTGTTAAACATGTGAATTAATTAAACCATAATCAGGGAATAAGTGAAAGTGATTGTCCATATTTTTATACAAAGATTGCTAGATTTATAAATAGACTAGTATGATCTCTAAATTGATTTTTTTTCCTTTTTTAAAATTGTGATTTAGGTGAAAATTTACAGAGCAAAATAATTTCTCATTAAACAGTTAATACACAATTTGTCTTGTGACATTGGTTGCCAACCTGGCAATGTGTCTGTCAACATTCTCCCCTTCTCCACCCCAGGTTCCCTGTTTCCATTTGTCCAATTTTCCTGCCTCTTCCTGCATCTCATCTTTTGCGTTTAGTCTTTTATACGTGATTGAACTATGAAGCATGTTCCTCATGTGTGTTATTGTTGGCCCTGTAGACCTGTCTAATCTTTGGCTGAAAGGTGAACCTCAGGAGTGACTTCAGTACTGAGTTAAAAGGGTGTCCAGTGACCATACTTTTGGGATTTCTCCAGTCTCTGTCAGACCAGCAAGCCTGGTTTTTTTTTTTTGTGTGTGTGAATTTGGATTTTCTACATTTTTCTCCCACTCTGTCTGGGACCCTTTATTGTGATCCCTGCCAGAGTAGTAGGTGGTGGTAACCAGGCACCATCTAGTTGTTCTGGGCTTAGTCTGGTGGAGGTTGTGGTACTTGTGATCCATTAGTCTTCTGGACTAATCTTTCCCTTGTGTCTTTGGTCTTCTTCATTTTCCTTTGCTCCAGCCGGGATGGGACCAGTAGATGCATCTTAAATGGACACTCACAGGCTTTTAAGACCCCAGACACTACTTACCACAGTTAGATATAGAACATTTTCTTTGCAGACTACGTTATGCCAATTGAGCTAGATGGCTCCTGAGACCATGGTCCCCAGCCCTCAGCCCAGTAGCTTGGTCTCTCAGGGAGTTTGGATGTGTCTGTGAAGCTTCTATGATTTTGCCCTGGTTAGGTTGTGCTGACTTCCCCAGTATTGTGTATTGTCTTACCCTGTGTCCTCTAGCCTTCTCTTCCTTACCCCTGGGCTGGTTGTTGAGAATTTTTGAATCTATATTCATGATAGATATTGGTCTGTAATTTTCTTTTTTTGTGGTGTCTTTGCCTAGTTTTGGTATCAGGGTTATGGTAACTTCATAGAATGAATTCGGAAGTATCTCTTCCTTTTCTATATTCTGAAATAGTTTGAGTAGTACTGGTGTAAGCTCCTCTCTGAATATTTGGTAGAATTCTCCAGTGAAGCCATCTGGGCCAGAACTTTTTTTGTTGGGAGTTTTTTTTTTTTTTTTTTTAATTGCCTTTTCAGTCTCTTCTCTTGCTATGGGTCTGTTCAGATTTTCTACTTTAGTTTCTGTTAGTTTAGGTAGGAAGTGTGTTTCTAGAAATTTGTCCATTTCCTCTAGTTTTTCAAATTGTTGAAGTACAGTTTTTCATAGTACTCTGTTGTGATCCTTTTTGTTTCAGTTGGGTTTGTTGTAATGTCCTCCGTTTCATTTCTTATTTGGGATATTTGCTTCCTCTCCTATTTTTCTTTGGTCAGTTTAGCCAATGATTTGTCAATTTTGCGGATCCTTTTGAAGAACCAACTGTTGATTTTGTTGATTGTTTCTATTGTTTTTCTATCCTCTATTTCATTTATTTCTGCTCTGATCTTTGTTATTTCCTTTCTTCTGGTGGTTGTAGGCTGCTTTTGCTATTCTCTTTCTATTCGTTCAAGTTCTAGGGCTAATGTTTTGATTTTGTCCCTTTTTTCTTTTTTGATGTGTGCTCCAATTGCTATAAATTGACCTCTGAGCACTGCCTTAGCTATGTCCCGTAATTTTTGGTATGATGTGTTTTATTCTCATTTGATTCTAGAAATTTTTGATTCCATCTTTGATTTCTTCTATTACTCAGTGATTTTTAAGCAAGGTGTTATTCAGTTTCCATGTATTTGATTTTTTTCCCTTGCTCTTCCTGTTGTTAATTTCTATGTTTATGGCATTGTGATCAGAGAATATGCTTTTTATTATCTCAGTATTTTGCATTTTGTTGAGAATTGCTTTATGGCCTGAAATGTGGTCTATTCTGGAGAATGTTCTATGTGTGTTGGAAAAGAATGTATATTTTGCAGCTGTTGGGTAGAGTGTTCTATATATGTCTATGAGGTCAAGATGTTGACTGTGGCCTTAAGATCTTCCGTATTTTTGCTGAGTTTCTTTCTAGATGTTCTGTCCTTTAACAACAGTGGTGTGTTGAAGTCTCCTACTATTATTGTGCAACTGTCAATTTCTCTTTTCAGTGTGTTAGAGGGTTTGTTTTATATATTTTGGAGCCCTGTATTGGGTGCATAGATATTTATTATGTTTATGTTATCATGGTGGATTGCCCCTTTAATCATTATATAATATCCTTCCTTGGCTTTTATGGTGTATTTTGCTTTAAAGTCTATTTTATCTGGGATCAGTATTGCCACTCCTGCTCTTTTTTGGTAGCTGTTTGCTTGATACATTTTTTTCCCATCCTTTGATTTTTAATATATTTATGTCCTGTGTCTAAGGTGTGTCTTTTGTAGGCAGCATATTGATGGGTCATGTTTTTTTAATTGATTCTGTCACTCTCTGTCTCTTTACAGGTGCATTTAAGCTATTTACATTCAGTGTGATTATTGATAGGTGTGAGTTTATTGCTGCTATTTTGTAGTGCTTTTTTTCTGTAGTGCTGACGTTTTCCTTGTTCCTGTGCTGAGATCCTTTTGTTCGTGAAATTTCTTTTTGTTTCTCTTGTTATTGTAGATTTTGTGTTTACTGAGACTTCATGTTTTTCTTCTTTATTTTGATGAGTAGGTTTGTTAACTTTCTTTGAAATTTACCCTTATCTTCCTAAGTTTGAACCTGTCTTTCATTACTTAATATCACCTTGAATTCCTCTCCATTCGAAAGTTCTATATCTACACTATGTCTTCCCTCTTTTATTGTTTTAACACTGTTGTCATTTACAGATTGATGCCTCTAGTTCCCTGTTTTGAGCCTTTTAGTTTTATTTTATCCTTGAGAGTTCATTACCTAGGTGGGTATTTGGCTAATACTAACCTGTGTCCTAGATTCAAGTTGTTGTCTGATGTTGTTGGTTCTCTAACTAAAGGACTCCCTTTAATAATTCTTGTAAGTTTGGTTTGGTTTT
>NW_004443942.1:2981819-3021187 GCF_000243295.1 Trichechus manatus latirostris
ATTCCCTTAATTTCTGTTTATCTGGAAATGTCCTAATTTTGCCATCATATTTGAGAGAGACTTTTGCAGGATATATTATTCTTGGTTGGCAATTTTATTCTTTCAAGGTTTTAGATGTATCCTCCCATTGCCTTACCTGCATCATTTCTGCCAAGGAATCAGAGCTTAGTCTTATTATTTCCCCTTTGTATGTGACTTTTTGTTCTTCTTGAGCTGCTTTCAGGATTCTTTCTTTGTCTTTGGTGAGTGTCATATGTCTTGGTTACTTTGTTTTAAGTCTATCCTTCATGGGGTTCGTTGAGATTCTTGGATGATCAGCTTTTTGTCTTTCATGATATTAGGGAAGTTTTCTATCAGCAAATCTTTAGTGATCCTCTCTGTGTTTTTCAATTTCTCCCCCTGTTCTGAAACCCTGATCTCACACCAATTTTCGCTCTTGATTATTTCCCACATAATTCTTTGGCTTTCTTCATTCTTTTATTTTCCTCAAACGAAGTGGCTTCCATGAATTTGTCTTAAATTTCACAGTTCCTGTCTTCCATTGTTTCAAATTTGCTCCTAAAACCTTCTATTGCATTGTCCATTTCTGAAATTTTGTTGTTTATCTTTTGGATTTCTAATTGCTGTTTTTGTGTGATTTCTAATCATTTATTTATTTTGACATTTTGTTCCTGTATTATTTTCTTGAATTCTTCTATTTCTTTGCGTTTTCCTTGATTTTGGCTATGTTTTGGTTGGTTTTGTCTGTGTTTTCCATGATTTTGTCTGTGTTTTCCTTGATCTCTTTCCTAAACTCTTGGAGAGCCCTGAATATTAGACGTTTGAATTCCCTATTGGGTAGTTCCAGTGCCTTTTATTTTGCTGGAAGGTCAACTTGTACTTTATTCAGTTTGCTTACTGGAGCCATCTTGTCTTGCTTTTTTATTTGTTTTGATATTGTCTGCTGTCTCTAAAACATTCAGGTATTATTTTCTTTCTTTGTTGATTATAGATTTGTTTGTTTCGTCCTGCTTTTTTGTTTTGTTTGGTTATGTCTGTGCAAGTGGGCTGGGCGTGCTTTGTTGCTTTCATCTGTGGGCCTGATAGTTCTCACCACCTTGTCCTGGTGTGCAGGGCTGGTCTCTCAGCTATGGTGCAGCAGGGCAGGTCCAGCAGGAAGAGAAGGGGAGGAGATGGGTTTTTTGTCTGCAGCATGAACCGGGCTAGGGGCTGGATTGGGGTCACTGCAGTCTGCGGAGGGGTCCCGAGCCAGCAGAGAAGGGCCTGAGGTCCAGGCTGGGTCCCCTCAGGGCTGCGACAGGTGGTGGGAAGAGTCTGGAGGTGGTGGGAAGGGGCCTGGGGTCCAGGTCTGGTCCACTGGATGCTGCAATGGATGGCAGGAGGGGTTCGGAGCCGATAGGAAGGGGTCTCGGGTCTGGGCCAGGTCTCCTAGGTGCAGTGGCAGGTAGTCAGAGGTGTCCAGAGCCAGCGGGAGGGGGTCTAGGGTCCATGCCAGTTCCCCTGGGTGCAGTGGCAGGTGGTAGGAAGGGTCTGGAGCTTGCATGAAGGGGCCTGGGGTCCGTGCTGGGTGGAGGAGAGAGGTGGGGAGGGGTGGCTAAGGCAGGGGCAGAGGGGGCTAGATGGAAGAGGGCAATAGGGTGGGTTGGTACTCTGGTTCCTGGCAGACAGGGTTGCTGCGATGGGGCAGTTACAGCTACTGTTCACCAAAGAGGTGGGGGTTATAGGAGCATCGTCCTGTGTTACCAGGTGACAGAGTCTGGGCTTCTCCTTGAGTTGCAGCCAACAAACGTGGTCTTACTTAGTGCTGGTTGTGTCTGAGCCATACCTCTATCTCCTATTGGGAATTCCATGAAAGTGCCTTTCTGCATGTGGGGTTGTTGGCTTTATTCCAAGCTGGCAGTGCTGACTTATGTTGTTTGGTCAGGAACCTCCACCCTGTATCCCTATTCTTTCCCTGTTTTCAATCAGTTTCTTCTCCTCAGTGACTTCTGATCTAATACTTTATCCCTTTATGTAAGGTTCAGGGTTCTAGGATTGATGTCTGTATCTGTTTCACTTGTTTTTTTTTTTGGTCTTTGTTGAAGCAGGATGGCTTAGTGCATCTGACTAGTTTGCCATCTTGGCTCTGCCTCCTCCTAAAGTGAATTTAAAGGCTTAAGAAATACACCTATTCCTCACTTATTGACTCTCTTGTTATCTGACATTTTATATTTACAACATTGGTAAAAATCTACTATCAAACTGTTTTGCACATTAACAACGTATGTCTGGCAGTAACAAATTCTAAGGTGTGAGGTGAGAGTAACGCTGGCTGTGATGGTTAAGGTTATGGTCAACTTGGCCGGGCTATGATTCTCAGTGGTTTGGCAGTAAGTAATGATGTAATCTGACAATTACGATATGGTGTGGTCATCTTCCATTTTGTGATCTGATGTGGTCATACTCCATTTTTGCATACTACCAATTATCGCATAACAATCTGGTCTTTGGAACCTAGCCATGTCGATAAGTGAGGAGAGGGTGTGCAAATTTACAATTTTAATGTACTTTCCCTTTTATTAAATTAACTAATCATATTAAGTATCAGTTTTTATTTGTAGCTTTTATTAATTCCCAGAACTTTCACTATTCCCTCTTTGTTCAATGATCCTCAAAAATATAATTCAAGCCCTGATTTTCCACGTGAACTTTAGTTCTAAATTTTCAATAGCCTGTAGGCTTTCTATTTGAATATACACCAACAGCTCAGATTCAGCGTGTTCGAAACTTAACTAATTATCTCTCTCAATACTTATACTTTCCCAGTGACTTCATTTTTGTTAAAGAGTTTATTATTCTTTTAATATTTCAAATAAACAAACCTGGAGTCAGTAGCCACTCTTGACTCACCTTCGTATTCCCTGTATACAGGCATCAGATTTTACTTTCTTATAATGTTTCTTATGCTTATCCTCTTCCTTTCATCACTTTTTCATCTTCTCCAGCCCAGTCCAAGAAATGTTCCCTCTGAATTATTGCCACAGTCTTGTGATAGAGTTGTGTCCATTTAACTAATTTTTCAGAACTATGCATACCAATCTTCCATGTTTTCTAGCCTTCAGTGACTCTCTAGTTCTTCTATATCATGGCATAGAATCATAAAACTTTAGAGCTGAAGAAAATCTTAGAAAATAATACAATGCAATTCCATTTTTCCTCACTTTTATAGAAGAGTAGCATTAACCCCAGAGCTATCATATGACTTACTTTGACATCACATTGATAATTAGTGACAAAGCTGGACTAGATCTCAAAGTGTAGGGGGTATGTCTTAGAATTCCCTTTTATCTTCCATTGATTGCCAACTATGGATATTGAACTGTTCATTTGTAGGTACTCTGTAAATATTTGCTGATGTATGAATTAAGCCATCTTTGACTTTGTTGTGTGTTGAATTGTGTCCCCTAAAAGATATGTTGAAGTCCTAGCCTTTGATACTTGTGAAGGTGACCTTATTTGGAAATAGGGTCTTTGCAGATGTAATCAAGTTAAGACGAGGCCATACCGGATTAGGGTGGGCACTAATTGAATGACTGGTGTCCATATAAGAGGGAAATTTGGACACATAGACACACAGGGAGAACACCATATGATGACGAAGGCAGATATTGGAGTGATATGTCTATAAGCCAAGGAACTGTAAGGATTGCCAGCAACTATTAGAAGCTAGGAAGAGGCAAGGAAGGATCCTCCCCTAGAGCCTTCAGAGGAGCTATGGCTCTGTTGACAAATTGATTTCAGACTTTTAACCTCTAGAACTGTGAGAGAATAAACTTCTGTTGTTTTAAGCCACCCAGTTTGTGGTACTTTGTTATAGCAGTCCTAAGAAACTAATACAGACTATCTAAGACCTCTTTCTGTTGCAAATGACAGAAATCCAATTTAAACATATAAACAAAGAAGTGAGTTTCTTGGCTTACATTACTAAAAAATCAATGGAACTGTCATGAATGGGTTTAATGGTTCAAATTATGCTGTCAGGCCTCTGTCCGACTATCTCTTGAAAGGCCCTCTGCATGGCAATATGATGGCCTCTGGCATCCCAAAACTTATTGAGAGGGAGCATTTTCCCCAATTGCAATGGGAGAAAAGTTCCAAGAAAGGTCTTTGCCTCAGTCTGGGTTATGTCTGTGAACTAAACACATTATCCAGGGAAGAAGTACTCTGGGTGACCAGCTAGGGACATTTATCTCCCTCAGTTTTGAGGGATGGGAGATTACTCTGATTTGCCACCAGAATCTCATGGAAAGGGGGAAGGGCAGTGTCTAAAAGGAAGAGATTCCGGGCAGATGGAAAAGTAGGAGATAGTCACCAGATTTACTTTCCTTGCCCCTCATATCTTATCGGCCACCAAGAAGTCCTCCATTGTTATATCTCTTTGCCCATCCATTTCTCTCCAATCCCACTGCCATCAATTTAATCCAGGCTCCTATTATTAATCTCCTAACTAATCTCCATGCTACCAACCAGTCTCTAACAAATTTACCCTGCACACAGATAGGCACTCTATCTAAAATACAGACATTAAAATTATCCTCGTTGCTGGGGTGATCAACTCCTTGGCTTGGCAATTCAAGGTTCTCACTGAACTGGTTTTGCTTTTTAAATTTTTTCAATTATACAGCAGTGGAGGTGCAAGGTGAGAAGTGAGGCAAATGAGGACTGAGTTGTCTGGAGCTCCCTCTCTTCAACTATCATGCGATATGCAGATGAATTGTTCTGGCTTAAAGGTCCAAATTTGCTGGATTTGGGGTATTCATTTTGTTGTTTTGTTTTTAATTTTAATTTTTGTCCAAGCTATGTAAATACAGAGTTTAAAAACTCAAATAGCACTAAAAGGATTATAAACAGCATAAAAAGAAATTCCTTGGCTCTTTCTTCAGGTGCAACCAATGGTAACTTTTTACACCATTCTTCTAGTATTGACCTCTGTATTTCTCATGTGTGTATAATGCTATCTCTTTTTTATTGCATCTACTTGCACATGACCCATCATCATTCTGGTCTCAAATCTACTTGACCTAAAATCTACAGAATTTTCAATTCACTGGCTCAATCCTTTAGAGTACCAGTCCCAAAATCCTCAGAGAGGAACCTGATTGGCCCCAGTTATGTTTTCTTACCAGGTCACGGACTACAGGACTTCCTTCAGGTGAATTGCCCTTAAGTTGAATTCCTACTCTAAACTGTTGTCAAGGTTGAATCAAGATGGGTGGGAGCTCTAAGTTGGCTAATAATGTACTGTCTGATTGTAGCAGACACCACAACTTGATACACCCAACTCCATTCCAGCTCCCTTCTAGCATGCCTTACTGCTTGAAGCTTGAAACCCAGAGACTAAATTTCCAACGTGTCCTTATAGCTTGGATTCTAAGTGAAGCCTAGTTTCTGCCAAACAGATCTACCTTAGCAAGATTTGGAAGGTAAAAGTGAACATTCTGAGGTAGAGGCTGTGTTTCTGCTACTTCTGTTTTTTTCTGCTGGGAGCATGCTTACTGAAGTGTTGGTTTTTCTGAGATAGCTCCAGCAGAGGCCCCAGAGTTTAGTACCTAATTTTGTGTTATTTATAACTGAATCCGAACTGATAACACCTTTTAAAGTGTTCTTTAAATATTTGTTCAACACTTATTTGACGGGGGCAGTGAGAAACTAATCTTCCATCAATTAAAATGATAGGTAAATGTTAATTTACTACTTGAATTATACTTACTGAAGCAATGTCAATAATCTGAAACAATTTGGCAATATATGTCACATTTTTCTACAGTTTCTTTTCTCTTTTCACTTTTCTTTCATAATTTTTCTGAACAGGACACCTTCTTTGGAGACATATTAAAAGTTTTAAAATTTATATTCTGAAATTGATCACTGGTTCCTGTCCAATAGCACTATGCCATGAATTATTTGGTTTCAGAATTAGTCTGCTTTCTGTGCTTCATCTAATTGTTCCAGCATAAATGCAAGATGTGAAAACATATGACAGACGTGGGGAGGGTGATGAGGCCAATTGAGTACAGGCCACGGAGGTAGACTGTTTTCAGATCTCACCTCCACCATCTGCTACTGGTGCAGTCTTGGGCGCATCTCAGTTTCCAATAACCTTATACAATGGTTGCTAAGGTTAAATGAAATAATACACATAAAGCACTTGGTAAAGGGCCTGGTATACAACAAGCACCCAATAAATGTTAGATTAGTACTATTATTTTTGGTTTTCACTTCCCTGTAGTGTATTTCAAGCAGAGGCAAATTTACATTCCTCCACTTATGTAAGAATTAACATGTGGAAACTTGAGTTAATTAGTTCTTTAGTTACTAAATATTCCAGTGATACTGCAGCACCCCTTATACAGTAATGATTTGGGCAGCTACACAACTGCCTACCCCTTAATCCAGCTCTGGCTGTGGTTAAGGAAGAGTAGGATCATGTGAGCAGCAGAAGCTGAAAGGAGGGCAGTTCTTTCAGAGAAAGATGGCAGATACTTGGAGTAACATCTCTAGCATAATCCTCTTAAATTTGTAAAAGGCTTAAATCGCTTTCTCACTTTAAATTGTGACCCACCTCACAAATGAAGGCCACAGACTTGTTTTCTAGACACTGCAGTTGACAGCTGTTGATCTATGGAAAAAAAAAAAGCCCCAAATTGAGGGGCTTGAATATAACAAACCAGCTGTTTTCTCACATTTTGGGGGAGGACGGGTCAGCAGTATACTTGTATTGAGAACTCAGGCTTCATACATTAGTAATAATTTATCTGGAACTTCATATTTTACAGAGAACCTTCACAATCTCTTTTTTATTTGAACCTTAAGACAATCCATTCGGTTAAGCAGAGAGGTATTCTTGTTCCCGTTTTACAGATGAGGAATCTGAGGTTTAGAAAAGTCATCGGACTTAGGCCTGGCTACATATATAGTTATTGGCAGAGACAGTGCTTGAATGAGTTTTCCTGATTCAGATCAATGTCTTTTATGCTTCCTTTTCTTAAGAAAGTTTTCAGAATTAGAATAGTGCAATTATAGAGTACTCCTGCTAAGTTATTGATCTTAGACTAAATAATATGATCAGAGCTGTCATTTGGAAAAACACTCTCGTTCTCCTAGAGTTGTCATCTTATAGAAGGTGAAAGTTAATCTTACTCTTACTTTCTCTGGAAGGTTAATGTTAAACTTTTAAAAGCCATCCCTTTAAAAAGAATGCCAGACAGAGGCAATTTTTAAAGCCAAAGTGAAGGTTTGCAAGTCATTTAAATAGTCAATTACTCGGGAAGAGACTGAAATGCCAAAGGATGGGGTTATTTATAGTGCTGCTCTGAGAGCCAGTATATATATTTATTTGAACAAGAGTGGAATCCTGGCTTGGGATCATTTTCTGACTTGTTTGAGAATCTAGGCATATCATTTATTATGTCTGCGTTTTGGAATTATAGCCTTGTCTCAAACGTGTGCTGTGTGAATAAATGAACTTTTATTTGTAGCTCTTGTTTAAATCAGTGTTGAGAGTTGTACAGGATAAGGTTGCTGCTAATAATGAGTCTGATAATATCAATGCCTTGAATTATGCAGTACCATTGCTCTGAGAAGCTTTAAACTTCTTTCGTGTAGCATCTTTTCTTTAAAAAAAAAAAAAAAGCTAACACTGAAAACATTTCACAAGAAATTCTTATTGTGATTTTGAAGGAATTGAGCAAAAAAGATAAGGTCTCTACTTCTCTCATTTCGTCTCCTCACTAACCAAAGCTAATCGCAGTTAATAGTTTTGTGTATATCCTTCTAGATTTTAAAATATACAGGGATGCACACATACGAATGTACGTGTTTGACATAAATGTTTTATAAATTATTCTGTAACACATTTTGCCCTTATTAATAAACCTTGAGTAAATTTCCATGTCATACATGAAACCCTCTTTTTTCTTTTTAACAGTTGCATTGCATAGTATTCCATTTAATTTATTTAATCACTTGCTTATGGAAAAATTTTCAGGTTGTTTCTAATATTTCAGCATTAGAAACAATGTTATGATAAATGTCCTTATATATACATATTTGTGCATCTATGGGTTTACTTTTGTGGGTTAGATTTGTAAAGTGGAATTGATTGCTTAACCTTTAAGCCTTAAAAGGTAGGTGCTAAATTTTACCCTAAAAAGGTTGCACCAATTTACACTTCCATAAACAGCACATGAGAGCATCTATTTCCCCATACCTGTGCCAACATTGTTTTATATATTATCCGTCTTTTTAAATTTTGCAATTTTAATAGATTAAAAAAAACTCACTTTAATTTGCATTTTTTGATTACTAATGAGGTTGACCTTCTTTTTATAAGTTTATCAATTATTCATATTTATTTTTCTGTTAATTGCCTATTTAGAGGTTTTTCTATTTTCCCTACCGAGAAGTTTTCTGCTTCTTATTAATTTGTAAAATCTCTGAAAATATTATGATTATGAATGCTGTTAGATATGTTTCTCCCAGCTTGCTGTTTTTCTTTTAAAACATTATTAATTTTTTTTTTTCTGAGGAAAAGTTTTTAATATTTATGAAATCAATCTTTTCTTTTATGGCTTTTGGGACCTGTGTCTTACTACAGAAGGAAATTCTTCTCCTACCCCACCTTAAGATTCTGAAAGCATTCTCTTATTTAAAGTTTTTTAAAATTATTTTATTATTTTTATTGTTGTGCTTTAAGTGAAAGTTTACAATTCAAGTTAGTCTCTCATACAAAAATTTATACATACATTGTTATGTGACTCTAGTTGCTCTCCCTCTACTGTGACAGAACACTCCTCCTTTCCACCCCTGATGCCTCATGTCCATTCAACCAGTTCCTGACCCTCTCTGCCTTCTCATCTCGCCTCTGGACAGGAGCTGCCCATTTAGTCTCATGTATCTACTTGAGCTAAGAAGCACATTCTTCACGGGTATCATTTTATGTCCCATAGTCCAGTCTAATCTTTGTCTGAAGAGCTGGCCTCAGGAATGGTTTTAGTTTTGGGCTAAGAGAGAGCCCGGGAGCCATGTCTTCCAAGGTCTCTCCAGTCTCAATCAAACCATTAAGTCTGGTTATATTATTTTTAAAAGCAAAAATTGCAGAGTTAAATCTTGTGTTTTTTTTAAATTTGATGATAACATTAGAATAAGCTTTTAAGGTTCTATAAATAATAATTGTGGGATTTTAATTGGGATTGAATTTATAGATTAAATGTAGGAGAATTAGCATTTTTATAATATTGAATCTTTTCATTCTGGAGCATGTTGTGTTTTTTCGTTTACTTAGGTCCATTACTTAGGTCTTATTTTAGGATTTTCAATATATTTATGTAGTTTTCTTCATCTATATCTTAAAATTTTTACAAGGTGAATTCCTTGATATTTTATAGTTACGGTTTCTATTATGAATAGGATTTTTTAAAATTCTATTTTCTATTATGGTGAATTATTGGTGAGAGAAAAGTTATTGTTTTTATTTTTTTGGTTGACATGTTTATTAAGTCTCTCTCATTTTCCTTTTATTATGGAAGATTTGAAACATATAGAAAGTAAACAGAATAGTAATGAACTTCCATGTACACATCACCAAGCTTCACCAATTATCAGCATTCTGCCATTCTTGTTTCATCTATACATCCACCCACTCCCCATCTCAAACTTAATTGCTATTATTTTTTTAACAGTTTTTTTCTTTTAGATTTTTTTAAAATTAAACTTTGTTTTGAGGTAATTGTAGATTCATATTTAGTTGTAAGAAAAAAATACAGAGAGATCCCCTATGCCCTTTATCCATTTTTCCTTAATAGTAATATCTTGCAAAACTATAGTACAGTGTAACAACCAGTATATTGACATTGACACAATCAAGATACTAAACATTTCCATCACCACAAAGATCCCTTTTGTTGTCCTTTTATGGCCACATCTACTTTCTTCCTAGCCCCCACTTGTCCCTGGCAATCACTAATCTGAAGAATAGAGATTCTTGTCATTTCAAGAATGTTAAATAAATGGAACCGTATAAATGGAATCATACTAGTATATAACCTTTTTGGGACTGGCTTTTTTTCACTTGGCATAATTCTCTGGAGATTCACCCAGGTTGTTGCATGTGTCAGTAGTTTGTTCCTTTTTATTGCTAAGTAGTAGTATTCCATGATATGGATGTACCACAGTTTCTTTAACAATTCATCCATAGAAAGAAATCTGAGTTCTCTCCAGTTTTTTTTTCTTTTTCTGCTATTATGAATAAAGTTCTTGTAAACATTTGTGTACAGTTTTTTGTGTGGACATGAGTTTTCATTTCTTTAGGATAAATATGAAAGCGTACAATTTTATGCATGGTATATAATACATGACAGTTGTGTGTGTAGTTTTTTTTAAAAAACTGCCAGACTGTTTTCCAAATTGGCTGTACCATGTTACGTTTCCACCAGCAATGTATGCTTGACTCAGGTTCTCTGCATCCTTGCCAGCATTCGATGTTGTCACAATTTTTTATTTTAGCTATTTTAATAGGTATATAATGCTATCTCATTATGGTTTTAATTTTCATTTCCCTAATGGCTAATGGGCTAATGATGTTGAGCATCATTTCATGTGCTTATTTGCCATCTGTATATTCTCTTCAGTGAAATATCTCTTCATGTCTTCTGTTCATTTTCTAATAGGATTTTTTTTTTTAACTGTTGAGTTTTAGATTTCTTTGTATATTCTGGATAGTAGTCCTTTGTTGGATATGTGGTTTACAAATATTTTCTCCCAGTCTATAGTTTGTCTTTTCATCTTTTTCACATGGGCTTTCACAGACCAAAACTTTTTCATTTTAATGAAGTCTAATTTACCAACTTTTCATCTTATGGATTGTGCTTTTGATGTCAAGTCTAAGAAATCTTTGCCTAGCCCTAGATCCTGAAGATTTTCATCTTTTTTTTAAAAAAAAAGTTTTATAGCTTTACATTTTATATTTAAATCTATGATCCATTTTGAGTTAAGTTTTGCATCAGGTGTGAGACTTAGGTGACCTACCCATCCCTCTTACCCTCTGGCCCAAGAAGACCCAGAGGACCCTTACCAAAGCATAAAGAAATATGTTAGTGAGGGAGATACTAGAATCCTTGACAAGGTCTGTGGTGTCTGTCCTCTGTAGCCCAGCGACAACAGTGAAAGATACTGGCTTTGAGAAAGACATAATGCCACCGTTCATTCACCTGTTAACATCTCTCTGCCTCTTTTTCTCCATAAACACACATACAGTCTTACTTTCCAGGAGCCAGAGGAATTGTTAAAGGAAGTAAGAAGTGTTTGCATTCCAGATCTGTTACTTTTGACATTGATTGCTGTATAACTCTGGCAGGCCACTTTAGGGAGTGGTGGGAATCCCAAAGATTGCTGAGGATACTAGCAGATCAGAGTTCAGGTATTCTCAAACCCCAATTCCTATTTTCAGAAAATAAAAATGAGAAATGGGGACAATTATGTAAGCAACTAAGATAGTGTGTTATCAGTTAGGACCCAGACATTTTTCTAGCTCTCTGGGACACATAATTCCATCAGTGATGTGCATTTTTAATTTCAAATTAAGTTAGCAGAATCGAGATATAGAAAGCAGTTAATTTTATCACTCTGAAAAGAAACTACATTGGATGTTTTTGGAAAGCTAAACCATTTCACTGATAATTTTATTAGAATGATTTTTATGTTCTTGGAATTATTGAAACATTATCAATTTACTGAAATGCGTTACCTTATCACTGACATAGTAATTTGTTTTCTAAACTGAAAATAGCTCACTTCTAAAAGGAAAAGAAAATTAGAGCTAGTCTGAAGGAGAGTACATCTTGTGACAGATCCACATATATCTAATTAAAAAAAAATTTAAATCAAATACCAACCTTTTCTTGGCCATAAATGCACCAAGCCTTTGTTAACGCACCTAGCTCTTGACAGATTAAATAGGTGACCAAATGCTGACCCATAGTCACCCGCGAGAATCTGAATGCTGGTACTGGGGCTTTTCCTGTGCCTTGGAACCCTGCAGATCACCATTACCTACCTCATCTCTACAGCTTGACCAGGGTCATGGTCAGACCTTGTAACTCCTCCCCTCTCTAGGTGGAGAAAGTGCCTGTCAGAGTATCCTAACTCATGGTATGTTTGCTTAAGGGTACTACCTACTACCCATTGCCGTTGAGTCGATTCTGACTCATAGTCACCCTCTGGGACAGAGTAGAACTGCCCCATCGGGTTTCCAAGGAGTTGCTGGTGGATTCAAACTGCCAACGTTTTAGTTAGCAGCCCAGCCACTGTGCCACCAGGGCTCTGCGTGCTTAAGGGTAGGGAGTGGGAAGTCATAAACTGAAATCAGATGATTTTCTTTTCCTTTCATTATAGGTTATTCATTTGATCCTTCCACCTTTCTCAGTTTTGTGTGGGGCCAGGCCAGCAGCTTCATGTACAGATAGATTATATGGAGTTGCTAAAATGCTTTCATTTGTTCCCCCAAATTTGCTCTCACACTGCCACTTTCCCAGCATCAGCTGAGGGATCTTAGGGAGTGTGTGTATTCCCCCAGAATTTTTAGTACCAACCCCCCGCCCCGCCCAGTCACCCTTAAAAAGTATGAAAAGATTTACCCAGGAAGTGAAGTTAGGGGACTTCACTACTGTGATTTGTCATCTTCCTTCCCACTCTGGTTGCAGTTCGGATACTACTGATGCTCACTCTCTCTCCCACCCCCCTATCTCCTACTTATCCCGGAAAGTAGTAATCAACCATAGCAAACATGGGGGGGAATACAGCAGGGATTCTCCAAAGTTTTCACCTCAGAACCCCTTTCTGCTCTTGAAAATTATTTAGGATTCCAAAGATCTTTTGTTCATGAGGGTTGTATCTAGTGATATTTTCTGTACTAGAAATTAAAATTAGAGAAATTAAATACATTTATTTTAAATTAACGATAACAAGCCCATTATGTGTTAAAAGTAAATAATATATTTCAAGAAAAATTACTATGTTTTCCAAAACCCCCAAATTAGAAGAGTAGTGTTGTTTTACATTTTTCTAAATCTCTTTAATGGCTGACATAATAGAAGTTGGATTCTCACATCTTCGTCTGCAATCAATCTATTGTGATATTGTTTTGGCTGACATATATGAAGGAAATCCAGCATCACAGATCCATGATTGGAAAATACAGCAGTATCTTAATAACTCTTTCAGATAAACGGGTATAATTTTCTTTGATGCTACACCAAAACTTGACAAGTAAAAGTTTCTTAAAGAATGGTTTCAATATGGAATCTGAAAACATATCAATGTATGTTTTGTATTCTATTTCATTAAAATCTAGTGGTCTATTTTGCACCTTGAAATTTCTTACTACCCATGCATGATTTTGTAACATCATGCATTGATCATTTGGAAGATATTGGTTCACTGAATTATGCAGATTTTCCAAACGTTGATGTATTTCATTATCCAACATCAAAAAATCACGATCATTAATATCACAACTGATCACATCAAAAAAGTCTAAACTGGGAGATGTTGTCAAATAAAAAACAAATGTGAATTTAGCAAGGAGAGACTTTATTTAAAAGGATTATTGATAGGTAGGGGGTCAAGGGCTATTGCAATAGGAGGAGGGAGACTGTAAGATGAGCAAGCCTCTCAAGAGTTAGGCAAAAAGGGTTTTTGTTTTACAGAGAAAACTGTGAGAGCCAGAATTTGATAGGACTCCTTATTTTTCCCAGTCTTGAAAGTTTTCTGCCTTTGGCAGGATGCAATCTTATCACTTTTCTATTGCTTGTCTTAGTGAAAAATAGTTGCATTTTCCTTCTCTGACCGGTTTCTGCCATACACAGGTTCCAACTTTTGCAGGTTTTACCGAATAAGACGTGTGAAACAGGCTAGAAAGAAGCAGGTGAGGGGAAGTGAGGTGAGAGAGTGGCATGATCAGACGATAGATCAGAGAATGTTTTAACACTGAGGACAACACATTTTCAGAAGGGGCTGTTAATGAGGGACCATATGGTGACTCAGGCTGAGGGTGGGCAAAAGTTTAAGGACCTGGGAGAAGGAAAGAAGCTTAACCAAACATTGATTAACAAGCATTTTGTTGGAATTGATCAGTGGGGACAAGCAGTTCAGCTAATCATTTATGAGGAAAAGAATAGGAATTTGGAGACCTGTGTCTGGCCTTGACGTATGTAAACAAGGGAGCATCTCGAGTCTTTTCTAAGTCACATGGCGGAGGCCCTGGGAGGGTGTTTTTTTGCAGTAAGCTGTTTTCAGGGACACAAAAATGTGGGGGAGGGACTACTTAAACTTTGTTGTTTTCTAGGATCTTCAAGGCTCAGGTAAAAGTCAACATTGTCAATGTCAAGCTTATGGTGGCAGATACAAGTTTTACAAAATTCTAATTTTCTCTTGAAAGCTAACATTTTATTATTGGCAACAAATACTGTCAGTTTTTTTTCGAAGTGATAGGCTCACTTCATTCATTGAGAAAATGTCTGCCAGATACCCAGGTCTGAATTTCCATAGTCTTTTGTTGTTTCAAGAAGAATGTATTCCATGAAAAAAGCAGCTGACTCAGCTTTCAACCCAAACAATTGTACAAGAAGTTTTCTAGAGACAGCCATCATACTTTGGTTTTTAATTGAAGTGCTTTACACATACTTCCCATTTTGTCACGCAGAATATTACAAAGTCTCAAAGGATGAGATTTTAATAACATTAATAAATTCTACTCCTTCATCAAGGGCAAGTTTTTTACGTGAAACTGGCTTTTTTTTTTTCCTCCTGTGATTGACTGGTGATGAAGAATACAGTGACTACTAGTACCAATTTGGCACCTAAGGCACCAGCATTTTTACCCATAATCACTTTTGCACCAGCAGCAGTACAAATGTCAACACAGTGAAAAAGGCAAATAACATCTTAGTATTACTTTGAAAGTAGTTTTGATCATGCATTAAGAATATCCAAGTTCAACATATGAGACAGTGATACAGTTCTAAAATTTAGGAGTTTTAGTGTAATTGTCTCAATCTTCCCCTAGCCTACTCTGCTTTATGTCTTTGCTGTTGTTAAGTGAAATCAAAATGGAGTTACGTGGTTGAACAAATGGCATCAGTGGTTGTTATGGATTGAACTGTGTCCCCTTAAAATGTGTGTCAACTTGGCTAGTCCATGATTCCCAGTATTGTGTGATTGTCCACCATGTTGTCATCTGATGTGATTTTCCCATGTATTGTAAATCCTACCTCTATGATGTTAATGAGGTAGGATTAGCAGCAGTTACGCTAATGAGGTAAGACTCAATCTACAAGATTAGATTGTGTCTTAAGTCAATCTGTTTTGAGATATAAAAGAGAGAAGCGAGCACAGAGACATGGGGACCTCCTACCAGCAAGAAAAAAGTGCTGGGAGCAGAGTGTGTCCTTTGGACCTGGGGTTCGTGTGTGAAGAAGCTCCTAGACCAGGGGAAGATTGATGACAAGGACCTTCCCCAAGAACCGACAGAAAGAGGAAGACTTCCTCTAAACCTGGCACCCTGAATTTGGACTTCTAGCCTCCTGAACTGTAAGAGAATAAATTTCTCTTTGTTAAAGCCATCCACTTGTATTTCTGTTATAGCAGCACTAGATGACTAAGACAGTGGTCGAATGGACAGTGCTTCTAAAATATATCTTTATCGAAACTTAAGCTTAGCTTTCCTGTAAATCAGGCCACCTTCCTTAACCAGTGAGATTCTGTTCACTGACCAATGAAATCCTGACAGTGTTTTAATACTAAATTGTATAAGTCAATCAGAAATACGCTTCTTTTGCTTTCTCCTTTTATCAGTAGGAGCCAATCACGGCTGATACCTGGTGGAGTACCTTTCCACGTGTAGTTTGGTGCTACTCAATTCACAAATCTCCTGCCTGAATAAACCTCATCTAACAGATTAATTTTATCATTGACTCAGTTTCTTTTGACTCTGTTCTGAACCTGTTTTTTTTTATAGGGCTTTTTTGGGGAAACCTATCCACTTACTTCTCAGGCCCCCATCTCTTTTGCCTGTGTTAAATGGTCAACCCTGGCATTAATTGTCTTTTTATCAATTTGACCAGTAAGTCAAATATTTATATTTAGGCATACATTTTAAAATAGAACTCAAGAGTTATATTTATCTGTTTTGTATCTTCCAGAAGTTTATCAACATTTCTTTTGTGGGGATAGCATTTTTTTTCTGATTTTTCTAGTACTGCTATTTGTTTTTTCTTTTTATACACTTGTTATTTGAATTAAATTTTTGGAAGGAGAAGTGGAAAAAACTTTGATTTAATTTATCATTTTTCTGAGGCATGAGGTATTTTCTGAAGTATTTTGTTTTGTACTAGGAAATAATGGGAAACTGGACTTTCTACTAATTTAGGTGGATTTTCCCCCAGCTAGGTTGGTTTGAACAGTAAGGTTTTGGATACTTTATGACTTGGAGATGCACTGTTCACCTCATTGTCAACTTTGGCTGTAATGCTTTCCTTTAGAGTTCATTTCAAGGGCAGGGAGGTTATACAAGCCAGAGAAGTCATAGTGTATCAGCCATTCCAATTGGCTAGATCCCATAGCAATGCTCTGTTCTTACTCCAGACAATTCTCCATTGATTTTGGCAGCAGAGATTGATCTTAAGGTCTTGTTTAAAAACGTCTATCCTTCTCAGAATGCTTTCATGACTTCATGCTTTCTGGCATGAAATTAAGATAAAAATATCTTCCTTTTCACCAAGTTCTAAATCAAATAAATATGATGGAAATCTTCATGGGAGAGATACTGGAAGGGGAGGCTGTAGCATGAGAGGAGGCTATTGTGTCATCACACATAGTAATGCAGAGTAATGCAGAATTCAGGACAATGTCATCATTTACAATCAGTTTTTTTTTGTGTGAAAATATTAACAGCATATTAAATCTTCAAGGCAGAGAAGGTTAGACTCTGCATTGCATTTGTATTGGATATTTTTTATTTTAGCAGAGATAAAGTTCACTAAGATTCCTTCTGAGGATTGAAGTTTTCTACAATAAGCCTAAAATTCAGATATCAGAAGGCATTCTTCTTTTAGGAAGATTTTCAGAAAAGGTATATTATTTCAGTTCCTGATGATAGTGTCGTATTCACTTTTGGTACTTTGATAGGTCATACAGACACTTTTTTAAAGTTCCTGTTCTGTACTTGAAAAGAACTTGCTGTGGAAACAAAAGTTCATTCTGAACTGGTAATGCTGCTCAGCAAAGAATAAATTAGTGAATGAATACTTGTTGACTAAATCTGGGCTAAAAGTCTTTGAAAAATTTATCATTTATATATGGCTTTTACGGAGCCCTGGAGGCGCAGTGGTTAAGTGCTCGTCTGCTAACTGAAAGGCCCACAGTCCAAACCCACCAGCTACTCCTTGGGAGAAAGATGCGGCAGTCTGCTTCTGTGAAGATTACAGGCTTGGAAACTCTATGGGGCAGTTCTACTCTGTCTTATAGGGTCGCTATTAGTCAAAATCGACCCACTGGCAATGGGTTTAGTTTGGTTTGTTTGGCTTTTAAGAGTTACAAATACAGCAAGATAGTGAGTCTTATTCATTTATAATACTACCAACGTGATTAATAAGAAGATGTTATGGCTCAACATCAATAGCAACAATAGCACTATTTTTCAAAACTCTTCCCCAAGGGGGCTGCAAAAGAGTAGATGATTGTTCAGCAAATATTCGTTCTCTCCCCTACAACTCCTGCAGTTGGGGGTAAGTATTCTTCCCATGGCCAATGATGTTGGACTTGGCTGTGTGGCAGATGGAATGTGAGCACAAGTGATAGCATGCAAGTTCTGAGCCTAGGCCTTAAGAGGAATTATGTGCATCTCTTTGCTGCTCTGGGAGCTTTTGTCCTCTGCTGTGAGAAGAAAATGCCCCCTTGTAGCTCTTGCTCCTTCAATCTGGCTACTCCAGCATCCCTACAGACCTGCAGCCTGAAGCATGACTGGCCCAGCCAATCTGAAGACCTGTGAACATGAGAATAAATGCTTATTATTGTGTGCCACTGAGTTAAAAAAAAAATTTTTTTCCACAGTGGAGCAAAAGCTGACTTGTACAGGGTCTCGGCATTTCCTAGACATCATGCAATTATTTCTTGTAGGATATTAAGATAGTAGGTATTATAATTACTGGATTGCTGAGTGAAGCATAATTTTTAAAAATTTGCCGAGCACTTTTTCTTTGACCGATTTGTTGTTTAAGAGTGCGTTATTTAATTTCCACATATTTGTGAATTCTCCAGATTTCCTTCTGTTACTAATTTCTAGTTTCATTCCATTGTGGTTGGAGAAGATAGTTTGTATGATTTCAATCTTTTTAGATTTATTGAGACTTGTTTTGTGACCTAACATACGATTTATCCTGGAGAATGTTCCATGTGCTGTTCAGAAGAACGTGTATTCTGCTGTTGTTGTGTGGATATTCTATGTATGTCTGTTAGGTCAAGTTGGTTTATAGTGTTAAGTCCTCCATTTCTTTGTTGATCTTCTATCTAGTTGTTCTATTTATTATTGAAAGTGGGGATTGATGTCTCAGATTGCCTACTTCTCCCTTCAGTTCTGTCAGTTTTTGTTCCATGTATTTTGGGACTTTGTTTTTAGGTGTGTATGCGTTTACAATTGTTGTATCTTCTTGATGGGCTGACACTTTTATCAATATATAATGTCCTTCTTTGTCTCTTGTGACAATTTTTGACTTAAAATATATTTTGTTTAATATTAGTATAGCCACTCCAGCTCTCTTTTGGTTACTGTTTGCGTGGAATCTTTTTTCCATCCTTTCGCTTTTAATCTATTTGTGTCTTCGGATTTAAAGTGTGTTTCTTGTACACTATCTATAGTTAAATCATGTTTTTGAATTCATTCTGCCAATCTCTGCTTTTTAATTGTAAAGCTTACCCTATTTACATTCAATGTAATTACTAAAAAGGAAAGATTTACTTCTGCCATGTTTCTATTTGTTTTCTATGTCTTATATCTTTTTTTATTCCTCAATTCATCTATTACTTCCTTCTTTGTGTTTAATTGATTTCTTCCAGTGTACTGTTTTGATTCCCTTCTTATTTCTTTACTGTATATTTTTAGTTATCTTCTTAGTGGTTACCCTGGGGTACAGTTAACATCTTAATTTATAACAATCTAGTTTGAAGTAACACAAACTTAGTTTCAATAGTATACAAACACTTTGCTCCTATATATCTACACCTGCCTTTATGTTGTTGTGGTCAAAATTACATCTGTATACATTGTATGCCAATTAATATGGATTTATAGTTGTTGTTTCATGCATTTATCTTTTAAATCATGTAGGGGGAAAAAAAGACGAGTTAAAACCAAAAATGTAATAATACTGATACCTTTCCGGTCTCAGCAACTGTGATTTCTCACCTAGATTATAGCAATAATATTCTAACTGGTCTGCCTCCTTCTTATCTAACTCCCCTACCCTTGACCATTGTCAAAACCCAGCCAAAGTTATTCTATTAAAATGTAAGTCAAATTATGTTTTTTTCTCCATATTGTGGCTTCCTATCTTGCTCAAAGTAAAAGCCTTACAATGACCCACCCACAAAGCTCTACAATTGGTTTTATCCCCTATTATGTTTCTGATTTCATCTCTAACTACTGGCCCCCTCTCCCTTGGCTCTAGACACGTTGGCTTCCTTGCTGCTCTTCCTGCAACAGGCCTTTCTTTGTATTTGCTGCTCCGCTGCCTGAAATGCTCTTCCAGATATCAGCGTGACTCATCTCCTCACTCACTTCAGTCTTTTTTTTTTTTAATATTTTATTGTGTTTTAGGTGAATGTTTACACAGCAAATTAGATACCCATTAACAATTTTTTTACAAATTGTGTCGTGGCATTGGTTACAATTTTTGCAATGTGTCAGCATTCTCATTACCATTTCCGTTCTGTTTGTTCTGTTTCCGTTTATCTAGCTTCCTTGCCCCTCCTTGTCTTCTCATCTTTGCTTTTAGGTAGATATTGACTGTTTGGTCTCATATAGTTGATTGTTTAAGGGAGCACATTCCTCATGGGTGATGTGGTTGTTGTTGTTAGGGGCTGCCAATTTGGTTCCAACTCATACAGACCCTATAGGATGGAGTAGAACTGCCCCAAAGTGTTTCCAAGGAGCGGCTAGTGGATCTGAACTGCTGACCTGTTGGTTAGCAGCTGAGCTCTTAACCACTATGCCACCAGGGCTTCCCTCATGGGTGATAATATTTATTTTATAAGCCAGTAAGTTATTTGGTGGAAAGGTGACCTCCAGGAGTGGCTTCAGTTCCAAGTTAAAAGGGTATCTTAGGGTGATAGTCTTGGAGGTTCCTCTAGTCTCTATCAGTCCAGGAAGTCTAGACTTTTTTAGGAATTTGAGATTTATTCTACATTTTTCTCCCATTGTATCTGCGGCCTTCTATTGTGTCCCCGGTCAGAAGAGACAGTAGTGGTAGCTGGGCACTATCTAGTTCTTCTGGTCTCAGGCTAGATGAGGCCATGGTTCGTGTGGGCTATTAGTTCTGTGGACTAATTTCATCTTTAGTTTCCTTCATTCTCTTTTGCTCCAGATGGGAAGAGACCAACAGTTGTATCTTAGATGACTGCTTACAAGCTTTTAAGACCCTAGATGCTATTCACCAAAGTAGGATGTAGAACATTATCTTTATGAACTATGTTATGCCAATTGACTGAGTTGTCCCACGAGACTATGGTCTCAAGCCCTTTAACCTAATAAACCAATCCCATGAGGTGTTTGGATATGTCTGGAAGGTCTTGGTACTATACCCCCATGTGCTTTATTAGTTATATGAATATATATGCAGCACAACCAAACATGTATATACTTATGCCTACAAATATACCTATATTTGCACGCACATGTACTCACATATACCTTCCTATACACATTTGGCATACATATCTACCTATGTAAACTCACATCTATTTTTTAGTTGTTATTACTGTTTTGGCAAAATTGTATATGTTATAGCATTTACTGTAATTATCCTTTATTCTTGTGTGCCTCTCAGTGTCTTCATTCACCTTGATTCAAGTTGTGCTGTCTTCCCCCTTACTGTGTATTGCCTTTCCCATCACCAGAAATAACAAGAGTCTACTATTGGAGTCCTGGTAGCTCAGTGGTTAAGAGCTACAGCTGCTAACCAAAAGGTTGACAGTTTGAATCCACCAACCACTCATTGGGAACCCTGTGGGGCAGTTCTACTCTGTCCTATAGGGTTGCTAAGAGTTGGAATTGAGTAGATGGCAATGGATTTTGTTCTTTTGTTTTTTTGGTTACTGTCTAGCAAGTGATTTCCCCTCCCTCCCTCTTCCATCCCTGGTAACCATCAAAGAATGTTGCTTTCTGTGTGTATACCTATTCTTGACTTTTTATAAAAGTGAGACCATACAAGTATTTGTCATTTTGCAATTGACTTATTTCACTCAGAATGTTCTCCATATTCATCCATGTTATGTTTTGCAGACTCATCATTATTCTTTACAGTTGCTCCCTCAGGTCTTTTTTTCACCGTATTTAAATTGCAACTTCTTCTGACATTTCCCATGTCCCTTCCCTCCTTCATTTTTCTCCTTATCACTTATCATTATCTAATATAACTTATATTTTATTTATATAACTTGCTTATTGACTGTACCCCTGGTAGAATGTAACCTTCATGAGGATAGGGATTTGTCAGTTTTATTCACTGTCGTAAGTCCACCTAGAACAATACTGGCATTTGTAGTTGTTCAATAAATACTTTCTGATTAAATAAATGCATTCTATCTTTTCCCTAATGATTTAAAATGCCACGTTTATTGTATACTAAGTTTTGATATATACATGAGCCTGTTTGGGGGTCTCTAATCTGTTCTTTTGATCTATCCCACCATGTCTGTTCCAACACTACATTTTCTTATTTCTGAAGCTTTAGAGGAGTTTTAGATAGTTGGGTGTACTAGCTATGAGTCTCCCCTTCCCTCTCCCAATTATGTTTTTCAATCACCTATTCACAGATTATGGATTACTTCTTTTATAACTGATGCAATTTATTACAGAAATCCTAATTCCACTTTCAGAATATAGCCCCAACTTCAATTTTTTAAGATTCCTTTCTGTTGTCTCTATGAAAAGTCTACAGAGGGCACAAGGCTGGAGAAGTTCAGGTGTCCACTTTACCCTCCTCCCAGGTCTAATGTGTTTTGGGTCAGAGGTCTGCTTGCTCAGAAGTGTCTGGTAAGGGAGCCTTTCTGGTTGTGAAGTATCAGATTTCACATGGCTATTTAACTCACCACTCTTCTGACTAAGTGATAGCCAAAACCAAACCAACTGAACAAACAAATGAAAACAAATCTGAAGCCTAGTTCTCTGACAGCAAAGTTGTTTTTAGAGTAAGGGGCTTCTTAAGCTATTTGTCATTAATACTTTCCCTTTCAAAGCAATAGCTTATGTAAAGCAAAATATTTATTCTGCTATACTTGTCAGAATCTTTAGCAAGTTAATAAAAAAATGCACAGAGGATTTGTTCTCTTCTTGCATTTCTAACTCTTTAATTTGAATTGTTCACTTGTATGTCAGATCATATGAAGGAAAAAAAAGAATGACAAGTTGATAGTGCCACTGAAGTAAATAAAATTACTGGTTTGCAGAATTTGACTTCTAATATTTTCAATAAATGCCATAAGTTGGTCATTGATCTCTATGGAATAACTAGTGGAAAACTTTTGAATGAATGGTAATGCTCTGGTATGTTGACGAATAATGAGGGAACATAGTGTCTCTCTTTTCCTCATGGGAATTTCACTTCCCTATATATTTCAAAGCTTTTTTTGTTTTTCTACTTGGTCTCTCTGACACTTTTACTATTATTTAATCTGGACTAGATTTTCATTTGAAAAATTAGTCCAAAGGTCAAGAACCAATCTTATTGTCTTAGTTACCTAGTGGTGCCATAACAAAAAATACCACAAGTGGCTGATTTTAAAGAACAAAAATTTATTTTCTCAAACTTCTGTAGGCTGAAAGTCCAAATCAGGGTCTTGACTGTGTTGATTCTTTCTGTGGGCCTTTCTCCTAGTTTCTGGTGCCTCCCGGAAATCTTAGGCCTTCCTTTGCTTGTAGACAGGTCCTCACATGGTATCTGTCTTAGCCCTGTGTGTCTATTCTGCTCTTTTTATAAGACACCACTCAGAAGTGATTAGGTTTAGGACCCACCCAACTCTGGGATGACCTCATTAACAAAAGAAAACCCTTATTTGGAAACAGTGTCATATTTATAGGTATTGGAGTTTAGACTTTTGCATTTCTTTTGAGGGGGTGCAATTCAATTCATAGTACCTGTTTTGTTATTTTTTTTTGTCAGAATCTCTTGGGAATTATGAAGAAAAATATGTTTTATTTCTGATACTTGTTCATTTCTCCCACATAAGTAGATTTTCATGGCAGGGCAGTTTATAAGTTCTAGAATTTTGTTTAGAAGTGAGATGAAATAATAGACAGACCAAAATACTTGGATTCTAACATAAATCCCACAAATTCCAGATGTTTGGACATATCCAATGTTTTTCCTAATCTACCTGTGACTGTCAGATTATGAAAATATTTCACAATTATATAGATCTTTAGTGCTCACTTAATTCAGGATCTTCATTTACATTTGGTTCAGGTGTGACTGTCCCTATCTTATCCCCCATGTTTAGAAGAGGGCATGTCGTAACCCAACCCTGGCCAGTCAGAATACTCCATCCCAGCTCCAGTTAGAATGATTTATCCAGGGATGGTAACCTGACTCAAGTTTGGATCATCAGAGTCTTCCCTGGGGCTTTTGGGAAAATTATTTTTCATACAGGAGGAATTATAACCTCATTTTAATGCAACTACAACCTGTATGTTCTAGGATCTAGAATCTAGGTCATATTCCTCTGTAATTACAAAATAAGATTATGTTTTGCTTTTATACACAAATCATTATAGCATAACTTCTACTCTTAATTGTTGGGAAAATGTTCTCCTGGTGTTTCTAAGTTTCCAGGGTAATTCCTCATGTTTGTTTTAGAATAAGTCCCTCAGGGTCTCCTGTTCTAGCCTCATCCCTGCTCTAGTTCAAACCTTTCATTTTACAGATGAGCCAGCTAAAGTTCAGAGAGGGAACATGACCTGCCTAGGGAACATGAACATCCCAGGCCCTCACTAAATGCCACAAGGGCTTCCCAGATACTGTGACAACCAATATACACCCTTAGCCATTTCCAAATTCTCCTTAGAAGGGGCAGCCCAGCCTCCTCCTTCCCCAACTACAGCATGTTTGCATAACAATATAAATAATCAAGTAGAGAGGGAGAATGCAGGAGAGAAAGGGATCATTACAGGCATGAAGCCCTTGAGAATGTAGATGAGAATGGGATGTAGACAGGGGCAGGCAAGTTTTGTCCATTGTAACAGAAAGGAAGCAAAAAGAATGCGTACTGATTGGGTAGATGGATATTTTGTTGGTGAGAAGATGAGGGAGATCTGTCTAGTTACTTTTTTAAAAATGAGGTATGAAGGGAGGTTATCTACTGGGTGTTGGGGTAGAGGGATTGGGGTAATAGATTTGAAGAGGGATAAGAAGATAGGAAATAGTCATTTTGGGTGTTAGAAAGCGACATGCTAAAGAAGTGTTGCTAAATTGAAAGAAAATTGAGTACCTGTTTGAAATTTGATTTTTTGTCTACTGTTCAACTCTTAAGTTCCATGAGTGCAGGAACTGTGTCTGTTTCACTGTACCTGAGCACCTAGCATAGCACCCAGTACCCAGAAGGTACTCAGTGAATACTAGTTCAATGATTTCATGTTTGGCTTCCTATTGAAACTGCTAGCCTAGAAGACACCTACCACCAGTCTTACCAGTATCTCATAGGCCATGCCTTCTGGACATTTCTATTTGTTTGTTTATTTATTTTTACCTTGTTCTGAGACCTCTGCTCCTTCTGCAGCTCCTGAACTAATCTGCTCATCTGAGTGGTACATCCTGGGCACCCCCCCATCTGCTCATCACCTTGCTGTTGATGCTTTTCCAGGGCTTCCATTGTGGATATACTTGTACTGGTTCCCTTTTCATCCCCTCCTTTAAACCCACATATTTTCTGAAAGCCCCCAGTTCTTTGTATTCTTCCTTTCCCTGTACTTACAACAGCATAGGTGCTCTCCTTTCAAGGTATCAGCTTGTTTCCTCCTCAAGGATTCCTGATGTTCACAAGACACACTAGCATTTTACACTGTCCATTTTTTTATTATATGTATTATACATGGGTATTATAGGGAAAAAAAAGAAACAAAAAAACAAAACAGATAAGATAGCACCTTAATGCTGAAACTATCTTTCTCAGACACTGTCTGGTAGATTGCATTATTTGCAATTATTCACTCCTTCCCTTCCAGTAAGATGACTAATTATATACCACCTCCCAACTGACATGGAGCTAGGCCATAGAACTTACTCAATGTGAACAGATATGACATACAAACTTATACCAACTACTATGGAATCAGTTCCAACTCATGGTGACCTTATGTGTGTCAGAGTAGAACTGGGCTCCATAGGGTTTCCAATGGCTGATTTTTCAGAAGCAGATTGCCAGGTCTTTCTTCTGAGGTAAGTCTGGGTAGACTTGAACCTCCAATCTTTGGGTTAGCAGACAAGAACATTAACCATTTGCACTACCCAGAGATTGTTGTTGTTAGGTGCCTGTATTATAGTAGTGTCAGACCTCGTCTACATCCATGAGGAGAGATGAGAATCAAGATCAGCACATAGCTGGTTCCTATGAGATGGAGATCAGACATACCTCCACTCTCCAACTTTTTCGCCATTTCTGACACCAGCCATCCCCCCTGCTGCACTATCTACTTCTCTGCTTGGTTCAATAATTTGTTGCAATGGCTACACAGAACTCATGATTATGCTGTTTATTAGGGAAGTAGCAAGCTACAACTAGGGATCAGGATCAACTTGGAAGTAACAAGATACAACTCAGGAAGACAGGATACAGTTCTTTAATCAGGACAGCTTTCAACCAAGACAGCTCTCAGCTTCTTCTTGGCCCTGCCCACAGGCAGGCGGCTCTTCTCTTGGCAGTGCCTGCCACTGGGGCTTTCTCTGGGCCTCTGCCTTGCTTGAGCAAGTATTACAGCTTTTAAGCTCACCAATAAGTGCCCGGAGGCACCTCACTCTGCCAGCAAGCCCAAAGATGTTCAGCTGTCTCTCCTCCAAGGGTCAGTAAACCTACTGTAGCCACCCCATGCCAGTCTCCTACTTCCCATCTCCTGTACCACTGCTGCCGTTTCTCTGTCACTGGGCTGTGCTGTGGTTGCCACCATTTCTCACCATCTTGCACCATCTTCAGTGTTACAGCTCTCTCTATGCTGTGTCTAGGAAGTGTGTTCTCAGCATATGCGCCAAAGGACATGCTCCACTCCAGGCTCTTCTTGATGGTAGTGAGGTCCCCCCTCAACCTCTGTGGAATTGATCCTCATGTAAGCCTACTTCTTGTTAATTTCAAGTCATGGTCCTCCTATCAGGACCACTAACTAACTGACCAATTCCTTTGATAGGCCACAGTCACTTAGTTTGCATAGTAATCAACCAATTCCGCCAAGGTCACCTAATTCTATTGGGTGGTTTTACATACACTATTTGCATAAGGCACTGACTAATCCCGGCAAGGTGCATAAAATAGACCAATCACAGGGCAGGCTGTGGTCCAACCAATTATTTTTGGCAGAATTATAAACCCAAAGCCAGAAGGACCATATATAAGAGAAACTCACTGCACTGTAGTACTGTCGAGTTGATTTTGACTCATGGCAACCCCATGTGACAGAGTAGAACTGCTCCCTAGGGTTTTCATGGCTGTACTCTACCACTAACCTTTTGGTTAGCTGCCAAGCACTTAACCGTTTGCACCACCAGGGCTCCTTACTTCGGGTTTAACCATATACAAAAAGAATTCCATGCTAAGATATAGGGGTTTTTTAGGGTATCAGGCCACATGTGCTTCTAAGCATTTACAGCTCTGTGATAAGGTTGCTATTGTCCCATTTTATGTTATTCTTCAAATGATATCATTTTTGAAATGGTTATGATTTTAGTCTTGTCATTCCTCCCACTAGGTAGATGCCAAATTGTCCATTCTTGGCAATGTTTAATGCCTTGTCCCCGTCCTGCTGTCAGGAGTAGCTCATTTGCGCTGCCAAGACAGCCTGCTTTATTGCTCAGCCAGCCAAGGCCTAAGCTGCTTTATAACATTTCAAAGTGAATCGATGATAGAAATTTCAATTTGTTTCAGAAGAAAGTTGTCAACAGTCCCAGAGCTCAGAAAGTGAGTGGCTGTGTCTTTTGGAGACATTGCTTTGAGTGTACACAGATGAAAGTCACCAAAAAATGCTGTTTCAGCATGCATTTAATCTTTAGAACTAAAACTAAGGCTAAATTAACACCTAGAAGCTAGCTCTCTGACACTCATCTTTATGTCAGAACAGACTGCTTCTGAAGAATGTTTTGGTAGCCTAATACTCACTGATAATTAGAATTCCTTCTTATCTACTTTGTTAAATGTAGTAATCATATGTTATTTTTGTTTGTCCCTTTGGGGAACTATCCCTCTCAGTTCCTGTGGTTTGGGTGGAGCTGATTTTAGACCTTTGTTCCAGGAGTAGGCACGTGACTCAGGCCTGTCCAACCAGAAACATAAATTTGATTTTAGGGAAGGGCATGTTAGCTGTATCAGTCAGGATCCTGGAAACAAATGACTCTCAAATTGACTTATCAATCAACTCTTCCTCAAATAGGAGTTTAATAAAGAAACTAGGTATAGAGGCATGGACAGTGTGTAGAAAAACCATAAGGAATAGTGCAGATCCTGGGTTTACTCACGGTAGGGCACTGGTACCACTCCTGGGTTATAGAGGCAAAACTAGGGGAGCTGATACTGGAACTCAAAGAGAGAAAGATGTTGGGGAGAGCTGCAGGGCAGGACCTGTGACTGTTAGCCAAGAGATGCAGCCAAGCCATGGAGACCTGTACAAAGGGAGCTGGAGGAAATGAATATCGTAACCTTATTCTCCTTTCCTTCAGTCTTCCACTGGTCTTCCCATTGACAGTATCCAAAGGAAGACATCAGACAAAGGAGCCCCCTGATGCAGCCACGCATGCCAGCCTCCCAGGGAGAAGGATTGAGAGTGGATTTGGAGGTCAAGCTGAAGATGTCCAGCACATGAGCCAGAACATGAGCCAATTTAGGCTAGTTGAGAGCCAGTCCTGAGTCTCAGTATGCGGGTCCTCTCTTTATAAGGATCCTTCTCTTTGGAATGCACGTGTGTGTAAAACAAAGTCACCTTTTATGATTATGTTTTTCACCAACAAGAAAGAGAAGGGAAGGAAAAGGGACATTGTTTGTAGGCTGAAAGCTGGGAATGTTGAGTCCTCTTAAGAGGAGTCCTGCATATTGACCTTCTCTTAAGCCTAGACCTCCAGCATTCTCTCCCTCCACACAGAGCTCAGGCTGGAAATCCCTATCTGTACATACAGCACTTGGGGGTGGGGCACAATGCAGCAGAGCAGAAAGAACATAAACCTGGACCCAGACTGGGTATCCAGTCCATGTTCTTCCATTCATTATCTGTGTGACCTTGGCTTAATCTCTCTGAGTTCCTGTTTCCTCCTTTGTAAAATGGGGATAATAATATTTTCCTCAGAGCATGGTTGAGAGGCTTAAATCAGATGGAATAAACAAACTTTCTAGTATACTTTTAGTTTCTCTCTCTTTCTCCTTCCTGCTTCCCCCAGTAGTGTTTAGTTCCTCAGATGGAATCCTCCACTAACTGAGCAGGGATACATGAGATGATGGATGCAATTATATCTTTAAATAGCCTCAGTGTGCCTCTTTGACTCAGTAATCCCATCTCTGAGAATTAGCCTAACAAACAAAAGTAAAAGAAGGAAAAAGTTTCTTGTGCTAAGATACCTACTACAGCTTTATAATAGTAAAAAACCACCAATGTTCAATAATGAAGTCAGTTCAATTATGGTAATTCAATTAAATGGGTCATTATTTCATGCAGTCATTAAAATGATAATGTCAAAGATGATATAGCAACATGGAAACTGTTCACACTTCATGTTAAGTAAAAAGGTGCACACAGCATTGTATTGACACTCTGATTCACTATGACTTCGGCTTATGTCCACATGAGGGGCACCGTCGGTAGTTTCCGTCCCCTGGGATGCTTCACTTTTGTCATCTTCACATACTGGGTTTGTATGTTCAAATGGGGGAAGTTCTCTAACTTTTCACAACTTAGTTGACTTTTTGACCAGGTGTGAATATTTATTATACAAAAACCTCATCCAAGACCATGAGAGAGTAGTGAAAAATCAAACCAATTTGATTCTTTGGGGTAACAGGAATTGTGATGAATGTTGATAATGCATTTCAACTCCATTGATGGGTTTATACAATAAACTTCCACAATAACTTAAATTAGCATTATGGAATGATCCTCTATTCCTGTTTTACTTTGTTTAGGAATGTGAATGATTGGATGTAAAGTATTTAGAATAAGGCCTAGCATAGAGTGAGTGATCAATAAGTGAGAACTTGTAGCATTACCACTTATGACATGCTAGACACCTTTCTTGCATGAATTAAATTATATAACCCTCACAACAATGCAGTGAGGTAGTATTATCAGTATCCCAATTTTAGAGACGAAGAAATAGGCATAGAGAATTTAAGTCTCTAAAATTGTCTAAGGTCACATAACTAGGAAGTGACAGAGCTGGAATTCCCCTGGTGGGCACGTGCCAGAGTCTTGCTGCTAACCATTCTACTATATTGTACGCTAACTAAGTAAAGCTATTATCTTCAGGGCTTATAGAAAAGAAAACGTAGGGGCCCATCAAGCTATAGGATTGCTATGAGTCGGAACTGACTCAACAGCAACGGGTTTAATGGGTTTTATCAAGCTTAGGGGAAGTCGGTCTTCAGGTCCTTGGGTTCCCAGGGAAGGGGATAATGAGGTTGGAGAGAAGGAAGAGGGTGGTCAGGGCTGGCTCTGACCCTTGTTTCTGCCACCTTTTGGAGTGGGAGGGAATGTATACATTGGAAGACAATGGAGACCTTGGGTGGATTCATCGGCTCACTGGAGGAGGGGCTGGAGGTAGAACATTGATCACAGACTTGTCCCTAAAGTCACACATGGTGTCTGGCAGACAAGGAAAAGAATCTGAACCAAATGAGGCCAGACCGTTGCTTCTGCCCCCAGGTACTCTTGGCTTCTAATACCTTGGAACTGGAAGGTATCTGAGATATCAGCCGGAACAACTCATTCTTCCCCCCTCCCCCACATACAATTTAAAGAGTAGGGCCTGAGAGGGTAAGTGCCTGCCCCAGGTCATTCAGCAGGTTAGTGGCAGAGACTTCTGCTGCACCACTAGGCTTCTCCTCATAAGTAACCCCACATTCAAAGACAGAAATGTTCCCAGACAGATGTGAAACTCTCCCCAGGCTCTGTACCCTGTCAGAGCTGTGCCTGAGTCAGTGTTGCTCTCTCCTCTCCAACCTCCACTCCCCTCAGAGGTCTGAAAGCTTCCCCCACTCTGATATCAAAGATCACAAAGACTCTGATCTCAAAGGCTGAGACTGGTGTAACCCAGGAAAGGCCAGCATGAAATCAGAAGCTGAGCCCAAGACAGAGCTCTCCCAGGTGAGGGAGGGACTCCAGAGATCCGGACCCAACTTGGAGCTAGCAGCCAGGAACACAATCAGGGAACCCCAGGTGCTAGAACTGGAGGTCAAGTCAAGGATGAGCATCAGAAGCTAGGTAGGGACCAAGGATTTGCTCCTCATCCTCTACCTTTCCTGGGAGCGATCTCAGCTGAGGGGATACCCAGAGGCTGAATCATGGAGTCCTCACCTTACTCTGAGTGAAGCTACAGAACCCAGGTTGAGTCAGAAACATATGGTCTACATGGTCCCCGAAGTGAAGGGGTTAGAAACAGCTATGGCAGCTGAGATATGGAGTCAAGAATCTGAGAACCAGGGAGGTGAGAACAAAAATAACAGGTCCAGGGTAAACAGGATTGGTCTAGAACAGGTGCTGCTTTGTGGCTCACTCTGGTGGGGCACCTGGGCATGGTGGGAGTATGGGTCTGCTCAATTTAAAGGATCTGAACAGACACCAGTAACCAGCAGAACTTGAACTTCTCTCAGCCAGGGATCCTCCTATACTAGCTCTGGCGGGGGTTGGAGATGGCCTAGGCACAGTTTGCCCTGCTCCTGGCGCTGGTGGTCCAGGCTGAATCTGTGGGGGAAGGGAAGGTCACATTGGAGATAAGGAAAAACCCTGATGGGTGCTAGGACTGAGAGACAAGCCTGGCTGCGGGGTCTCAGCACTGTGGGCCCAGCATGCTGGGGCCTGCATGAGAGTATAGGGCAGGGTGAGAGAGTGGCTGATGAGTCACAAGTCCCAGATGTTAAACAGATGCTCCAGGCAGCTTTGGGTTGCTTGTCAGCAGATTTGACCACAGCCTGGACCAGCTGCCTGGCTCAGCCCACTGGCTCCATTCCCAGCACAGAGAAAGCCTAAGAACTTTCTCCTCTGTAAGCTTTCTCGCTTTGAAATGTTTCATAGCCCCACAGAACCACATTTGGGTGAGTAAGTATATTCTCAGAGCCAGGCTTTACAAGTTGATTTTATGACGCCCCAGTCATTAACTCACTTCCCCTGGTGGGTGAATTCCGCAAAGAGCTGTTCATTTGAGCTGTGGAACAAGTTTCTCCAGCACACACAGGCCTGTCTGTCAGTGTACATTTGGCTGCTTAGATAAATCATTGGCACCTCCGGGAGTGTCCTGGTTTTCACCTCTGAGGCCACGTGCTTTCTCTTGCAGGCAACTTGGCTGTCTGCTTCCTGGAATGGGCCAGGACACAGGGACGGTGTTTTGTGGGTAAGGGTGGACTGGGTCAGGAGAGTCCCAGGGCACACATCTGGATGCTTAACTCCCAGCATACCATGGTTGCCAGATGATTGAATCTGCCCCGTGTGTGTGTGTGTGTGTGTGTGTGTGTGTGTTGTGTGTGAGAGAGTGTGTATGTGTACATATGCATATGTATGCATATACACATGTGTATGCATGTGTATGTATCCTTTTAAATTCTAGTTTTCTAGCTTAATGGTCACATGTTTTAGGCCACTTCTACCCTTCTAAAATAGGGCTCTGACCATGTCTACAAAGGAGGCCCCTTAAGCAAACACAGTGGGCCAGATGCCAAGGCTGGCAGAATGAGACACGGTACTGGAAATAAGTGCAGGGTGTTTACTTACAGATTCTTCTCCACCACATCATAGATGAGTCAGATGACTTCTCACCCCAGATTCTGTTTTTACCCGCTTTCCTCCCAGGGGTGGGGGTGGATTTTGTAAAGCTTAAAATTTATCCCCAAATTATATATTTTTATCTTTTAAGGTTTAATGTAGAAGAGAGATTCTTTGATGCAGTTGAGAATTATATTTGACTTTTTCTGTTTCACGCTGTTTTAATTCATACTTGGTTGTGAAAAGAGCCCTGGGCAGGGAGTCAAGAGATTTAGATTCAAGTCTCTACTCTGCTAGTGGGTAACTGTGGGATTTGGGGTAAGTCAGTTTACGTTTCCGAGCTTCAGTTCCCCTCATTTGCGAAATGAGGTAGCAGTTCCCTGAGGAAGCTGTGAGCTTCCTTCCCTTGGCAGGGGCAGCTTCCCCTTCTCTGGTGCTACGGAGGCTGGCCCAGTGTCTGAACCTCCCCTTCACCTTCCAGGCTTGTTATGACAACAAATTAGATCACGTGAGGAAGAGTTTTGAAAACTAAAATGCTACATTACTGTAAAAGATAAATTATTATTGTCAACACGCCAAAAAACAACAACAACAAAAATTCTTCTCTTTTCTTTAGTTTTATTCACATTCAGCTTAGTCTTGTCTGTAGCTAGTGCCTCTTCAGTTTCCCAAGCAAATCAGTTCTCGCTGGCTTTCAGAGGCTGGACCAATCCCCTACCTCAATTCATACGACTTTTGTACCTGCTTCTTTTTAGAGAGAGAGGAAATTCCCAGAAACTTTAAAGCAATGGATGAAAAAACAACAAACAACAAAACAACAAAAATAGTGTTTTTCTTCTAGAAAATATTGTAAATCAGGGAGAGAGGCTGAATGGACATATATACTTTGTTTAACCAGTTGCCATCAAGTCGTAAGCGACTCATGGCAACCCCATGTGTGTCAGTGTAGAATGTATTCAATGGGTATCATGGATTGAATTGTGTCCCCCCAAAATATTTGTCAGCTTGGCTAGGTCATGATTCCCAGTATTGTATGATTACCTACCATTTTATCATCTGATGTGATTTACCTATGTGTTGTATATTCTATCACTGTGATGTAATAAGCTGGATTAGTGGTATTTATACTGATGAGATCTACACGATTAGGTAGTGTCTTAAGCCAGTCTCTTTTGAGATACAAAAGAGAGAAGCTAGCAGAGAGACATGAGGACCTCATACCACCAAGAAAGCAGTGCCGGGAGTGGAGCGCATCCTTTGGACCTGAGGTTCCTAAACTGAGAAGCTCCCAGACCAAGGGAAGACTGATGACAAGCACCTTCCTCCAGAGCCAAAACAGAGAGAAAGCCTTTCCCTGGAGCCAGCGCCCTGAGTTCTGACTTCTAGCCTACTGGACTGTGAGAGAATAAACTTCTCTTTGTTAAAGTCATCCACTCGTGGTATTTTTGTTATAGCAGCACTAGATGACTAATATAATGAGTTTTCAATGGCTCATTTTTCAGAAGTAGATCAACAGGCCTTTCTCCCAAGGTGCCTCTGAGTGGACTCGAATCTCCAAACTTTTGGTTAACAGGCAAATGTGTTAACCGTTTGCTCCACTCAGGGATTCCTTTGTTTATTTGTTTAGATGATGTTTATAGCTGTAAAGGTTACTTTCTTAAATAAGCAATAAAAGAAATTATGTATCTATATGCAAGGTCTCAGCTGGGCGGAAGCTGAGCGAGTGGTACGTGGAGTTGGGCAACATCTTTCTCAGTATGTATTTGTATCTGGTGATTTAGCTGGGGACTGAAGAACTCCTGATGGGGGAAAAACATTTAAACCATGTCCACAAATAGCACGCAGACTTATACTGTCGCAGCTGGTAGTCTGGGCAGGTTCTGACAGAAGCCAAGTTTCCAGAGGGCAATTTGGCCCTCGAGTGGAGATTCACTGAAAAGGGAAATGCAGGCTGGCATGGTGCGCCACCACCAGCCATTTGTCAGTTTGTCTTACTGTGGTGGCTTATGTGTTGCTATGATACTGGAAGCTATGCCACCAGTATTTCAAATACCAGCAGGGCCATCCATGGTGGACAGGTTTCAGCAGAGCTTTTAGACTAAGACAGACAAGGAAGAAAGATCTGGTGATCCTTCTGATAATTCACCAGTGAAAACTCTATGGATCACAACAGAATATTGTCTGATACAGTGCTGGAAGATGATCCCCCTAGGTTGGAATTCACTCAAAAAACATAGTGGCCACAACAATGGGCTTAAGCATACCAACGATTGTGAAGATGGCACAGGGCCGAGCAATGTTTTATTCTGTTGTACATGGTGCCATCATGAATCAGTCGAGTCAATGGCAACTAACAACAAATGGTGAGCCAGACTCAGCAGTAGGGTCTGAGCACTAGAGGGGAGCAGGGGTTGTAGTTCACAGCACCTCTGGGAGGTGCCATGTGTAAAAATTAGAAGAGCTGTGTGACTTTCCCTTGGGCCCCAAAGCAAACCTGCCCAGGGGAACTTAGAACAGAATGAAGGGTGCCATTCTCCTCTTCCCCTTGCCAGTGACTGCAGAGCCAAGCGGCACCATCATGAGTATCAAGTGGCTCAGAGGAAGAGTCTCCATTCAGCTCAGCAGAGATAGTGACTTGACAGTGGTAGGCTTTCAATCACAGTGACGGTGTCAAGCAGGCAGGAATTTCCAATCTCAAACCTGATGGAGGGAGTATTCACAGCTCTGGTTTGGACAGATAAAGGCCAGCAACATAGGGAGGGCTAGACTGATTTAAATCATATCTAAGTCCCTTTTGGGGACTCCTGGAAAGTCTTGGGGGAGAACTTTGTAACAGAGATTGTAATTCTTGACTGATTGAGTAGGGCTCCAGACCAATGAGATTTAGATATTCATGCTAATAAAACCTCATTTGCACTGATTGGCTAGTGGGGATCAGTAACTTTTGAGTTATGATTTGTTAGTAACACAATTATTATGTGATTTTATTCTGACAATTAATTTCATTTAATTTAAAATGTTTGTTCCAAGTGGAGCTACAAATGCCACTCTGTAGGGACTACCCATCTCTAATTTTTGGCTAGATTATGAAATTTAGGAGGGACTTTGAGAATAGATGAAGCCAACATTATTACAGTTTGTTTTCTGGATTTAGTCACATTTTCAGAAAACAGACATTAAGAAAACAGGAGGCAAGAGAGCCTTGAAACCCATGGAATATAGCTGTTCTCTATAGAAGTTTGCCTAATCAATCTCTACTTCAGAGCATCTGCACACTCAGCAGTTTCTGCTTCTTCCAAAGCTTCATTTATCATTGTTCTAAACTTCCTGAAATGAAAGGGTTTAAGAATTTTCGTAGCATGCATTACTGAAGATTTTAGTCACAGATTCTATGGAAGACTCTTGATCAAAAGGGGAAAAATACAAGACAGAATTTCAAATTCTTATGAACTCCAGACTTTCTGAATTCAAGGGGGTTGGATGAACCGCTGAAACTATTGCCCTGAGATAATCTTCAAACTTTAAAGCAAAAATGTCCCCTGAAATCTTCTTAAAACCAAACAATAGTTTACTTTGACTAGTAAAAAAGTCTGCCTTGAGCATCATGTGCTTTTAAGAGCTATCTATATGGGATCAAAGTGAGGACAGTTAGATAGGAACCTTAGGGGAAGTGAGTTTATGTCAGTGGGGGAGGAACCACTCATAAAAGGAGGGTTAGAATGGTTGCACAACTCAAAAATGTAATCAATGTCACTAAATTTTACATGTAGAAACTGTTGAATTGGTGTGTTTTGCTGTATATATTCTCAAAACAACAACAAAATCAAATTAAAAAAATTTTTGATAGTGTGTTCAATTTTATAAAAAATGAGCACACTTCATGTTCTGCTTCCTTAAGGTTCACCTTCGGAATTTCAACATATTCTTTCTCCCTTTTTCCTCTCAAAAAGCTTGACTTTGACAAATCATGTCCCCCCACCACAGCTATTATTACTGAACTATTTCACAAACCCATTTTGGAATTCAAAAACTGAGCATTGAGTCTATCTCTTTGTATTTCTGCTGGAACAATCCTATTCTTACCTGAGGCAACAGGCTACTCTGAATGAGGAGAGGTCAGGCACAAGGAAATGTAAAAAGGAAAAGAATCTTGAATAATGTTTTAAGGATTACTGGACCATACCTCTAAAGAATATTGTCACCTGCTGTAGAAGATGAGGTTTCTGAAGCAGATGAGAAGTAAGAAGAAGCGGAGGACATGCCCTCAAAGGTCTTGCTTCATAGAGCTAGAGGGGCATACTTGGCAGAATTCCAGATGGCCTTCTTGTATCTGCATCACTTGGAAACATGGGATTTTGGTCCTTTCCCAACATCAGGTTCCAAGAAAAAGGCTTGCTTTGCAACCATGCACATGTATTTGCAGTTCCATAATCTGTAACATTTTTGCTGTTGACTTGTATCTCAGAGATTTATAGAAGGATAAATTATATCATTTCTCTTGATTTTGAATAAAGTCTTCCAATAGTCTCTATTCTGTTGTGACCTTCCCAATAGTCTCATGAAACTTGGAGGGAATGGACTATCTGCTTCCATTTTTCAGAAAAAAAAGAAACCAATCTTGAATTTTACCTGTTTTTTTTTCCCCTCCAGCTCCTCTAATGGTTATTGTCCACCAAGAACTGTATTAGTCTCTAGGAGTACAAAGTAAGCTCGATCCTACATGTTGCTTAGAGTGTAGTGGGGAAGAAGTTACATAAATAGAAGCTTGAAATGGTAGAGGTAAGTACTGGGTGTCAAGGGGTCAGAAATGAAGGACATAGCTCAACGTTCCCGGGGAAGATGATGCCTGACCTAAAACCTGAAGAGTGAGTAAAAGTCAGATGCCAAGCAGTGAGAAGAACATTCTTGGCTTGTCCACTGTGGTATTCTTAGCATCTAGCACATAGCCTGGTACACGGTGGACATTCAATACAGTGAATTTATAAAACAAATCCTGGCAGAGGAAACATTGTGGGCAAAGGCAAGGAGCACAAAAAAGGCATGGGACCTGTAAATATTTCAGAATTATCAGAGGATAAATCCTTACCCTTTACTGGGTCTCATACTCCTTAGAGAAACTAATGAAACCCATGGACTTTCTCTCTAGTCAAATAAACGCGTAAAATATATCCTTAAAATTTTATAAATAATTTGAGGTGATTCAGACATCTCTGAACCCCATCCACATTAGGATCTCTGTTAGAGGAAATGAAGAATATTGAAGTTTAAAAAAATATATATATATAGTTTTATTTTAAAGCAGGAGAATGACATAATTAAATTAAGATTACATTGGATAAATTGTGGAGGACTATTTAAGGGAGATAATAGTGGAGGCAGGTGGTTCACTTATAAGGTTGCTGAAATAACCTGGGTAACGGTAACAGATGATTTAGACTGAAGTAGGAATGAGGTCACAGAGGTGAAGAGTAGTGGGGTCAAGAGTACTTTAAGAGGTAAGACTGGCAATTGTTAGTGTTTAACTGGATTTGATAGTAAGGAATAGGAAGGAGTACAGGATGAAGTTTCAGGTTTTTTTGGATGACAGGGTGCATGGTGGTACTATTGGAAATGCAAGGAAACAGGTTTGGGTTAGGAAAGGGGTGATAGCCTGGGAACAGGACAAAAGGAATTTGGATTTGATGAGGTCACTCAAGGAGAACAGATAATGACAGACATGAGTGAAATGGAGGGGTAACGGGGAGATGCCATAAACCTTAAGGAAGCAAAAGATTTCATGGGAGAGTAAAACAAAGGCATAGTTTTAGAAGCTGAACTGGACAGTGAAGAGGACTGATGCCCACTCCCAGTGTGAAGAATGTGAGGAGTGGGATCCTCAAATGAGGGTTACCAGAGGGTCAGGGTCTTCAGGGAGGATCCAGTTTTTAGCTCAAGGAGAAAACAGAGGATCATTCTTCAAAGAGATTAAGGAGTGGGGGTTTTGTTTGTTACAGGCTTCAAAGGGTCCAAGACAGGTTGGGAGGGAGGTGGGTGGTGGGTGGTTATGGTCAGAGAAGAGGTGAGGCGCAAGGACAGATTACCCAATAAGCAACGTGAGCACAGGCTTACCTGTGTTTACTTAGCAATCTGTAGTGCACAATTTCATCTATTTTTCACCACATGAAAGATGCTTGTGTGTAGCTTGCTTAATGGAAGCCCTTTCGTACCTTGCTTACTGGTTAATCCACCCTTGGGTGAGAGGAAGGGATAACGGACATTCTGGGTGACAAGACTGATGGAAATGTGAGGCAATAGGGGGTTAGCACAATGAACTAAATGAAGCTCTGGTTTGAGAGCAGCCACAGTGGACTTAATGGGGGATTCTGGGCAGAGTCGGGGACTCTGGAGAGTGGAATATACCAATGGAATGCTTCTGATTATTGTTGCCAGGTCAGCTACACTCACTGATGTCAGTTTGCTGAGGAGTTGCTTGCTTTTAGCAGAATTTCAGAGGCTATTACCACTCCACCATGGCTGAGTTTTCTAAAAGCTGCCAATGTCACTATTTTCTTCTTGTTGCTTATGGTAGCCAGGAAGCAGCTACAGCCTGAGAGGCACTTTTGTGTTTATAACTTCCTTGTTTTCTTTGAAACTTTGAAGGTTTATTCTGTTTCAAAGAACATAAAAGTAAATTCCATGAGTAAATCTGTTTTGTTTGAGGAAACCCTCTCTACCTACTTAAACCAAAAATGAAACCCATTGCCCTCGAGTCGATTCCAACTCGTACTGACCCTATAGCACAGAGTGGAACTGCCCCATAGGGTTTCCAAGGAGTGGCTCGTGGATTCAAACCGCCGACCTTTTGGTTAGCAGCTGAGCTCTTAACCACTGTGCCACCAGGGCTCCTTCTATCTACTTACTCCTTTCT
>NW_004443942.1:3021287-3090551 GCF_000243295.1 Trichechus manatus latirostris
AAACCGCCGACCTTTTGGTTAGCAGCTGAGCTCTTAACCACTGTGCCACCAGGGCTCCTTCTATCTACTTACTCCTTTCTTAATGCCCTCATAAATTCTAAAACACAGTGCAAGGTGAAAGGTTTTAAATCAAAATGCTATTACCATATTGCAAAAATATTCTTGGAATGGGTCCTGTATTGGTTGCCCTTCTAGAAAATTCTATTCTCTTTATGCAAGTGGCAAAGAAAATGAATGCTCTGGCTATTGCTCTGCATTGCACTTGCTTGCACTCTCTATGGCATAATTTCTTAATGATAGCTCCAGCTGCTTTTATATCACATTTGAGCCATTTTCATGAAGGGTTACACAAATATTCTCCAATAGATATGGCTTCATAAAAAGAAGCTCCGACACAGGTACAAGCTTAAACACCAGTATACGGAAAAAGTGTTCATTAAGTGATGCTGAGTAACGGTGAGAGAGACTGCAGCTCTTGAGCACAGTGGTGAGGGGTGTGCCAAGATTTGGTGTTAAGGTTGTTTCTTCTTTGTTATCGTGAGAATTAGCATTTGTTAATTGTGAAAAGTAATACACATTTTCCTATGGAGCTATTTTTTGAGGCATTGTTGGTTCCGTAGTAGAATTCTTGCCTTCCATGCAGGAGACCCAGGTGAGATTCCCAGCCAGTGTACTTCATGAGTAGCCATGACCCGACTGTCAGTGGAGGCGTGCGTGTTGTTATGGTGCTGAACAAGTTTCAGCAGAGCTTCCAGTCTAAGATTGGCTAGGAAGAAAGGCCTGGCCATCCACTACCAAAAACAAGCCTGTGAAAACCCTCTGGATCACAATGATTCGATCCCATTGTGCATGGGGTCACCATGAGTCAGGCGCCAATTGGATGGCAGCTAACAACATTTTCAAAAAACACATAAGCAAGGGATGATTATACAAATGTGTGTGGTGGTTCTTGTGCACAAATGCAAAAATCGGGGACTTAGGGAAGCTAATGGCCACTTAGAGCAGTGCTTCTCAACCTTTAGTGTACATACAAATTATCAAGCAATCTTTTTAAAATGCAGATTCTGATTCAGTATATCTGGGATAGGGTGTGAGATTCAGCATTGCTAAGGAGCTCCTAAGTGATGCCGATGTTGCTGGTGCAGACAGCATGCTTAGGGCAGCCAGAATCTAGGGAGCCCCTTGGAGGAAGTTCCTTGATATCATCACAGTCTGGTCCTCAGCTTCGTAAGCCTAAAACAGTACAGCGTAAACTCCGCATACGCAATTCTGAAATGCAGAATGCTCTGAAAACCATAACTCCCTTGGAGGCAAAATCTGGTTTAAATTTACGTGAGATTGTTTACAACCTTTATTTCCTATCTTGTGTGACTATTCATGTTTTCATTGTAATTTTAATTTAAAATGAAATTATTTTTTAATTTGTCGAAGTAATTTGATTACAGAATGCTGTCTTAGAGTGTGCTAGGGGTATGATGTTATGTGAGGTAGAGGACTATATATTAGGATCGAAAAAATTCTGAATTCTGAAACATCTCTGACTCTTAGAGTTTGTGGACCCGTGGCAATTTGAAGACGCTTGCCCCATCCATAATCTTCCTTTTCTAGGAATTGTCCCACTTCATGGAGCCGGGCTTGACCCACCCTAGTGCTCTCCTCCTCCCTCAGCCATAGATGACTGGCTCAGGGGTAGAGACCAAACCCAATAAAAAACCAAACCCATTGCCGTCGAGTTGATTCCAACTCATAGTGACCCAGAGGACAGAGTAGAACTGCCCCATAGGGTTTCCAAGGCTGTAATCTTTACGGAAGCAGACAGCCATTTCTTTTTCCTACAGAGAGGCTGGTAGGTTAGAACCACTGACCTTTCAGTTAGCAGCTGAGTGCATAACCACTGCTCCACCATGGGTAAACACCTGACCCAAATTGGGCCAACAGATTCTCTTTGTCAGAATTTGGAATTGAGATTCATAGATGCTTGTCTCTCTTGCTGGGACTGAGACATGCAAACTGGGCAGGTGAGAGGCTGCCTTCTTCAGCTGTATGAATGAGAAGCAGAGAAAGCTGATCTGCAGAGAGAGAGAGAAGAATGAAGCAACTGTAAAGGGAGGACTAGAAATGAGTATCCGTATATCCTTCGAGGTGAGAAGGGGAGCAACAGCAGGAGTGTGCAGTGCAGACCAAGAGCAAGGGCAGAGGCTTCAATCCTGATGACTTTCTGGTTTCGAGTTCCTTTCCTGACTGCCCCTTTTGCCCTTGAGGTCTGTGACATACAACTACCATCTGACAATACATATTTCTACATTTTGTTAATGCTAAAGTGGGTTTCATTTATTTGCAACCCCAAAGGCCTTAACTAAGACACTAACATACTTTTTTTTTTTTTAATGCAGTAAAATTTTTTAGACTGAAGAGAATGGGCATGCAAATCAAATTCTCAAGAGAGTGCTGATTTATTCATTTCAGTGCACAGTAACTGCCCAAAGTCCAGAACACTCCCCCTCGCAGGTCAGCCTGTTCTTTCCCAGTGGGAAAATTTATGCAAGATGCCAGATTAGAATGAGAAGGCTCCTTGATGAGTGCAGACAAAACCAGGTAATTAGGGGATCTGAGCAGAGTGTCTCCCAGCTAGGATGGCCAGAGGTGCATTATCCTGCTTTAAGGATGTATGTGGTTTCTGTATGTGCCTCTGTTAGGGCATCCTTGGAAAACAGGCCAACTCACTAACACTAATTCAACCATAAGCCAAGTCACCTAGTGAGTCATTTACCTAAAATTAGCATTTGTCAAAACATTTTGTGTGTGATGGAATGGTTTCATAGCTTTCTGAGTATTTTTCCCCTAAGGTGACTGTTTTTGTAGTGCAGTTCTTCCCCCTCTTTGTCCTTTTCTTTTACCTCCCTCCTTCTTTTCTCTCTCCTTCCCTTCTCCCTTCCTCCCTTTTACCCCTGTTTCCAAGACATTTTCCACCCACTGGTCTAGGGTTGCTCACCTCCTTCCTCCCCACCCCTCCTCATCACCTCCTAAAGGCCAAGACTGGAGGCTGGGTATAGAGAGGTGAGCTACGGCATCGATAAGACCAAAAATATTGTCAGATGGAGAAAATGGGAGGAACAAATCTAAACTAGAGCTGCGGGTGGGGGCAGGAATGGTGTGGGGTTGGGGGAGTGAAAGCCAGGAGCCAGATGCTCCAGAATGGGACAAAAAACTGGACTGCAAGGAGAACAGGCTGGACGCAAGTAAGGAGATAACCGTTGCTTTGTATTTCCATTGCATATTGTCTATCTTATAGTTTTTCATTTCTCTAAAATTGTAATGTGTGCTTTTTGGAAAAACTTGTGCAATGTTAAATTTGCCTAAATCTGTGGTTGCTCATCTCAGGGGGTAGGGTGTTTTATTCATGATTCATCAACTTCATCCCTTTTTTGAGTTCTCCTTCCTGCTGCTTGTTTTCTGTTTCTCAGACTTCAGTGTACTGACTGTTATTACTAAGCAAATTATGCCAAACCCAATGTTGGCTGTTGTGTAGTGAGGCAGTTCTGTGTTGGCTGTGGGAATAAAATGATAAGACATATTCATCAGAAACATATTAAGTTCTTTTGCACTTTATTTTTTTGTGACATCTGATGAAGTAATACTGGACTGCAATTTTAACTCATACATTATTTTTAAGGCCTCTTTTTAACCAAAAAAAGCCTGTCTTAACCAAATAAAATTTGTTTCCATCATAAAAATTATATATACTTGTGGTTGTTTCTGACTGTTGTTGTAACACATTATTACAAACTTGTTGTTAGGTGCAGTTGAGTTGGTTCCGACTCATAGCGACTGTACTAACAACAGAACAAAATGCTGCCCGGTCCTGTGCCATCGTCACAATCATTGTTATGCTTGAGCCTGTTGTTGCAGCCACTGTGTCAATCCATCTCATTGAGGGTCTTCCTCTTTTTCGATGACCCTCTACTTTACCAAGCACGATGCCCTTCTCCAGGGACTGATCCTTCCTGATAAGATGTCCAAAGGATGTGAGACGTAATCTTGCCATCCTGGCTTCTAATGAAAATTCTGGCTGTACTTCTTCCAAGACAGATTTGTTCGTTCTTCTGGCAGTTCATGGTATATTCAATATTCTTTGCCAACATCATAATTCAAAGGCATCAATTCTTCTGAGGTCTTCCTTATTAGTTGTCTAGCTTTCACCTGTATATGAGTTGACTAAAAATATCACGGCTTGAGTCAGGTGCACCTTAGTCTTCAAAGTAACATCTTGCTTTCTAACACTTTAAAGAGGTCTTTTGGAGCAGATTTGCCCAATGCAATATGTCGTTTGATTTCTTGACTGCCACTTCCATGAATGTTGATTGTGGATCCAGGTAAAATGAAATCCTTGACAACTTCAATATTTTCTCCATTTATCGTGATGTTGCCTATTGGTCCAGTTGTGAGAATTTTTGTTTTCTTTATGTTGAGGTGCAATCTGTACTGAAGGCTGTGGTCTTTGATCTTCATCAGTAAGTGCTTCAAGTCCTCTTCACTTTGTTGTAGGGTAAAAACATCACAAAGTTTAGTGAAGCAAAAAGAAAGTTTTATTCGGAATATATTCAAAAAGGCAAAAGTGGGAAAATGGACAAGCACGCTGCACAGCCATGTCTGTCCAAGTCCAGAGAACATTACACAGTAAGCAAAAGTGGGAAAATGGACAAGCATGCTGCTAGAGCCATGTCTGTCCAAGTCCAAAGGATATTGCAGAATAGTCAAGAATGGGAAAATGGACAAGCATGCTGTCACAGCCATGTCTGCCCGAATCCAAGGAAATATAACAGAGTCATTAGTAGATATTAACATTACAAGTGGGCAAAACCATTGAAAGCTCTGCCTTTTCACAGATTGGCTAGAAACTGTGATCCCACGTTTTGAATTGTCTTTCTTTTTTAATTTTTATTTACTTACTTATTTTTATCGTACTTTAGATGAAGGTTTACAGAACAAATAGTTTCTCATTAAACAGTTAGTACACATACTGTTTTATGACATTGGTTAACAACCCCACAACGTGTCAACACTCTCCCTTCTTGACCTTGAGTTCCCTATTACGAGCTTTCCTGTCCCCTCCTGGCTTCTAGTCCTTGTTCCTGGGCTGTTGTGCCCCATAAGTCTCGTTTTGTTTTATGGGGCTGTTTAATCTTTGGCTGAAGGGTGAACCTCAGGAGTGACTTCAATACTGAGCTAAAAGGGTGTGTGGGTGGGTGCAATTGTCTTTCTTAACAATCATTGGTACAGGTTTCAGTAACGACAGTCAGGAGAGTCTTCATTGGTTCAACAAATTTTCTATTCACTAAATGCTAATAGAAAAAGATAAGAGTGAAAACTCTTTTGTGTTTGTTTGATAGGCTTTATGTGAAAGGTTCCCTGAAATATATTTTCCAAGATTATTTTATCTTTTGTGTTTATACCTCAGGATCCAGTTGATGTGTCCTGGTGAGTCCTTGTGAGCCCAGCTCCAGCTAGGTCACATTCTCTATGCTCAAGGACAGGGAATAATGATTCCAATATTATTTTCTAAATCAACTTTTAGCAAGCAATGTTGTGTCATCTGCGTAACAAAGGTTGTTAATGAGTCTTCCTCCAATTCTGATGCCACGTTCTTCACATAGTCCAGCTTCTTCGATTGTATTTGCTCAGCATACAGATTGAATAAGTATGGTGAAAGTGTACAACCCTGACTCACAGTTTTCTTGACTTTAAACCACGCAGTATCTCCTTGTTCTGTTTGAACGACTGCCTCTTGGTCTATGTACAGGTTCCCCATGAGCACAATTAAGTATTCTGGAATTCCCATTCTTCTCAGTGTTGTCAATAATTTGTTATAATCGACACAGTCGAATGCCTTTGCATAGTCAACACAACACAGGCAAACATCTTTCTGGTGTTTTCTGTGTTCAGCCAGGATCCATCTGACATCAGCAATGATACCTCATTCCATGTCCTCTTCTGAATCTGGCTTGAACTTCCGGCAGTTCCCTGTTGATGTACTGCTGCAACCATTTTTGAATGATCTTCAGCAAAATTTTACTTGTGTGTGATATTAACGATCATAAGGTCACTATGAGTCAGAATCGATTCAATGGCAATGGGTTGGATATTAATGATATTGTTTGATAATTTCTGCATTCTGTTGGATCACCTTTCTTTGGAATGGGCACACATATGGATCTCTTCCTGTCAGCTGGCCAGGAAGCTGTCTTCCAAGTTTCTTTTTAAATTGTATTTTAGATGAAGGTTTACAGAGCATATTAGTTTCTCATTAAACAATTAATACACATGTTGTTTTGTGACATTGGTTGCCAACCCCACAACATGTCAACACTCTCCCCTTCTCGACCTCGGGTTCCCTGTTACCAGCTTTCCCGTCCCCTCCTGCTTTCTCGTCCTTGCATCTGGGCTGGTGTGCCCATTTAGTCTCGTTTTGTTTTATGGGCCTGTCTAATCTTTGGCTAAGGGTGAACCTCAGGAGTGACTTCAGTACTGAGTTAAAAGGCAGTCCAGGGGCCATACTCTTGGGGTTTCTCTAGTCTCTGTCAGACCAATAAGTCTGGTCTTTTTTTTTTATGAGTTAAAATTTTGTTCTACATTTCTCTCCAGCTTGGTCAGGGACCCTCTATTGTAATCCCTGTCAGAGCAGTCATTGGTGGTAGCCGGGCACCATCTAGTTGTGCTGGACTCAGTCTGGTGGAGGCTGTGGTACTTGTGGTCCATTAGTCTTTTGGGCTAATCTTTCCCTTGTGTCTTTGGTTTTCTTCATTCTCCCTTGCTCCATACGGGGTGACACCGGTGGAGTATCTTAGATGGCTGCTAGTAAGCTTTTAAGACACTAGACGCTACTCACCAAGGTAGGATGTGGAACATTTTCTTTATAAACTATGTTATGCCAATTATGCTAGATGTTCCCTGAGGCCATGGTCCCCACAGCCCTCAGCTCAGTAATTCGGTCCCTTAGGGAGTTTAGATGTTTCTATGGAGCTTCCATGACTTTGACTTGGTCAAGTTGTGCTGGTTTACCCAGTACTATGTACTGTCTTACCTTTCACCAATGTTACCATTTATCTATTGTCTATTTAGTGTTTTTCCATCCCCACCGCTCCCCTCCCTCGTAACCGTCAAAGACTGTTTTTGTATGTAAATCTTTTCATGAGTTTTTAGAATAGTGGTGTCGTGGTTTGAATTATGTCCCCCAAAAAATGTGTGTATCAATTTGGCTGGGCCATGATTCCCAGAATTGTATGGTTGGCCTCCATTTTGTGATTGTAATTTTATGTTAAAGAGGATTAGGGTGGGATTCTAACACCATCTTTAGCCAGGTCACATCCAATGTAAAGGGAGTTTCCCTGGGGTGTGGCCTGCACCACCTTTTATCTCTCAAGAGATAAAAGGAAAGGGAAGCAAGCAGATAGTTGGGGACCTCATACCATCAAGAAAGCAGTGATGGGAGCAGAGCGCGTCCTTTGGACTGGGGTCCCTGCGCCGAGAAGCTCCTAGTCTGGGGGAACACTGAAGAGAAGAAAGCCGACAGAGAGAAAAAGCCTTCCCCTGGAGGTGACACCCTGAATTTGAACTTTTAGCCTACTTTGACTGTGAGGAAATAAACTTCTCTTCGTTAAAACCATCCACTTATGGTATTTCTGTTATAGCAGCACTAGATGACTAAGACAAGTGGTCTCAGACAATATTTGTCCTTCTTTGGTTGACTTATTTCCTTCAGCATAATGCCCTCCAGATTCATCCATGTTGTGAGATGCTTTGCAGATTCATCATTATTCTTTATCATTGTGTATTCCATTCATCTGTTGATGGGCACTTAGATTGTTTTCATCTTTTTACTGTTGTGAATAATGCCACAATGAACATGGGTGTGCATATGTCTATTCATGTGATAGGTCTTGTTTCTCTAGGATATATTCCTAAGAGTGGGATTGCTGGATCATATGGTATTTCTATTTCTAGCTTTTTAAAGAAGCACCATATCGTTTTCAAAATGGTTGCACCATTTTGCATTCCCACAGCAGTGCGTAAGAGTTCCAATCTTCCCACAGCCTCTCTAACATTTGTTATTTTCTGTTTTTTTGATTCGTGCCAGTAATGTTGGGGTGAGATGGTATCTCATTGTAGTTTTGACTTGCATTTCTCTAGTGGCTAGTGATCTCAAGCATTTCCTCATGTTAGCTGCCTGAATGTCTTCTTTGGTGAAATATCTGTTTATGTCCTTTGTCCATTTTTTAATTGGATTATTTGTCTTTTTGTTGTAGAGATGTTGGATTTTCCTGTAGATTTTAGAGATTAGATTTTTGCCGAATTTGTCATAGCCAATTTTTTTTTCCCAGTCTCATTTTGGTCTTTTGGTGAAGTCCAAATTTCTTGACATAGACAAATGAGTCCTCCAGTGCTGCATCCGTTTGTTGAAACATCTCAGTTCGTATTCTGTCAATTCCTGGAGACTTGTTTTTCACCATTCCCTCCATTGCAAGTTGAATTTCTTCCTTCATTACCATCAGTTCTTGAGGATATGTTACTTCCTGAAATGGCTGAACATCGACCAGTTCTTTTTGGTATAGTGACTCCTTGTATTCCCTCCATCTTCTTTTGATGCTTCCTGGGTCATTCAATACTTTCCCTGTAGAATCCTTCAGTATTGCAACTTGAGGCTTGAATTTTTTCTTCAGTTCTTTCAGCTTGAGAAATGCTGAGCATGTTCTTCCCTTTTGGTTTTCTAACTCCAGCTCTTTGCACGTCATTATAATACTTTGCTTTGTCTTCTCGAGCCGCCCTTTGAAATCTTCTGTTTGGCTCTTTTACGTCATCATCTCTTCCTTTCACTTTAGCTACTCGATGTTCAAGAGCAAGTTCCAGAATCTCTTCTGACATCAGCTTTGGTCTTTTCTTTCTTTCTTGTCTTTTTAATGACCTTTTGCTTTCTTTGTGTGTGATGTCCTTGATGTCATTTCACAACTCATCTGGTCTTTGGTCATTAGTGTTCAGTGCATCAAATCTATTCTTGAAATGGTCTCTAAATTCAGGTGGGATATACTGAAGGTCATATTTTGACTCTTTAAAACTTGCTCTAATTTTCTTCAGCTTCAACTTGACTTTGTTTTGTAGGTGCCGTTGAGTTGATTTTGCCTCTTAGTGACCCCTTGTGACAGAGTAGTACTGCCGCATAGGGTTTCCTAGGCTGTAATCTTTATGGGAGCAAATCTCTAGGTCTTTTCTCCCAAGGAGCTGCTGGGCAGGTCTGAGCTGCCAACCTTCTGGTTAGCAGCCTAGTGCTTAACCAGTGCACCACAAGGGCTCCTAAAACAGAAATGTTGTTGCTGTTGTACGCTGTCAAGTCGATTCTGACTCATAGCATCACTGTATGATATAGTAGAACTGCCCCATATGTTTCCTAGGCTCTGATCTTCACAGGAGCCTATTTTGACATCTTTCTTCCGTGGATCGGCTGGTGAGTTTGAACTGCTGACATTCTGGTTAGCTGCTGAGCTCTCAACAACTGTGCCACCAGGGCTCCTTAGGACAGAAGTAGCCTTAGATAAATTGGCTTAAATATGCTAAAAATGCTCAAAAGTGGGCAAATAGAAAAAAAGATCAAACTTTAAAAAAGAGTTGGAGAATATTCTATCAGATATGAAATATTGTATACATTTGATAAATATGAATTCTGTATAAGTTGGTCTAGGTAAATTAACTAAGAGCTGACCATCTTTCCTCTGGACAATAATCTAGACCAACGCTGTCCAGTAGAAATATGTAAACTACATATGTCATTTTAAATTTTCTAGTAGAGATAGTAAAAAAGTAAAAAGGGACATGTGAAGTTGATTTTAATAATGTGTTTTATTTAACCCAATATATCTATAATGTCATAATTTTAACACATAATCTATATTAAAAATCATTAATGAGATATTTTATAATCCTTTTTTCACTCCAAGTCTTTAAAATTGGTGAGTCTATCACACCTGCAGCACACTTTAATTTGGATCAGCCTCATTTCAAATGTTCAATAGCCACATGTGGCTAGTGGCTGCCTTATTGGACAGTGTAATTCTAGACACAGTGATACTTTATGACTGCTTGACTCTTTTTTCAAAGGTCTCTGGGTGGCACAAACAGTTTGTGCTTGACTACTGTCGTGGATTGAATTATGTTCCCCCCAAAATATCTGTCAACTTGGCTGGGTCATGACTCCCAGTATTGTATGATTGTGTACTGTTTTGTAATCTGATGTGATTTCCTTATATGTTGTAAACTCTATCACTGTGATGTAATAAGACGGATTAGTGGCAGTTATATTGATGAGGTCCACAAGATTAGGTAGCGTCTTAAGCCAATCTCTTTTGAGATATAAAAGAGAGAAGTGAGCAGAGAGACGCGGGAACCTCATACCACCAAGAAAGCAGTGCTGAGAGCAGAGTGCGTCCTTTGGACCTGAGGTTCCTGTGCAGAGAACCTCCCAGACCAAGGGAAGATTGATGACATGGACCTTCCACCAGAGCCAACAGAGAAAGCCTTCCCCTGGAGCTGACGCCCTAAATTTGGACTTGTAACCTACTGGACTGTGAGAGAATAAACGTCTCTTTGTTAAAGCCATCCACTTGTGGTATTTCTGTTATAGCAGCACTAAATGACTAAGACAATTAGTAATCTAAAGGTTGACAGTTTGAACCCATCCAGCAGCACTGGGGAAGAAAGGCCTGGCATCTCCTTCCATAAAGATTACAGCCAAGAAAATCCTATGGTGCTCAGTTCTACTCTGTAAACTTGGGGTTGGGGTTGTTATAAATCAGAATCGACTTGCAAGGCGTTTGATTTTGGTTTGATTTTTTTTTTTCTACGCTCCATGCTGAAAAATCTTTTTTTGTTAATGTCTTTTCTCAGGGTCTAATATAGTTGATCAGCTTTTGGTATCATTTAGTTACAATCACTTTTAACCATAACCCTTCTTGGCAGAACTTGAGTGTTTCCCAATCTCCACAGCCATGGTTTACAGACAACCTCTTGGGTAACTGCTATGGATGTTTAATCAGATGTCTTTCTGTCACTTTCTCTCTTTCCCTGACTTTTTATGCCTCTGCTTCTCTCCTCCCACACACCTGCCTCCATTTTCAGAATAAAAATAGCTTTATTATTTTTTTCTGATTAAAAAAGTAATAATATATGCTTATTGTGAGAAAAAAAGAATCAGGCACTCAACAGGAAAAAAGAAGAGCTCATCACCCAAAGATAACCAATGGTAGCATTTAGATAACTCTTCTCTCAATCTTGCAAATATACATCTATGAAAGCAGAATGATGCAATATATGCTATCTTTTTGTTGTTGTGCTTTAAGCGAAAGTTTACAATTCAAGTTAGTCTCTCATACAAAAATTTATATATATATTGTTATGTGACCCTTGTTGCTCTCCCTGTACTGTGACAGCAGACTCTTCTTTTCCATTGTGGATTTACCGTGTCCATTCAGCTAGCTCCTGATACTCTCTGCTGTCTCATCTTGCCTCTGGACAGGAGCTGCCCATTTAGTCTCATGTATCTACTTGAGCTAAGAAGCACACTCTTCATGAGTATCATTTTATGTCCCATAGTCCAGTCTAATCTTTGTCTGAAGAGTTGGTCTTGGGAATGGTTTCAGTTTTGGGCTAACAGAGAGTCCAGGGGACATGTCTTCCAGGGTCCCTCCAGTCTCAATCAAACCATTAAGTCTGGTCTTTTTATTAGAATTTGAGTTTTGCACACTACTTTTCTCCTGTTCCGTCAGGGACTCTCTGTTGTGTTCCCTGTCAGGGCGGTCATTGGTGGTAGCCGGGCACCATCTAGTTCTTCTGGTCTCAGGCTGATGAAGTCTCTGGTTTATGTGGCCCTTTCTGTCTCTTGGGCTAATACTTTCCTTGTGTCTATGGTGTTCTTCATTCTCCTTTACTGCAGGTGGGTTAGGACCAATTGATGCATCTTAGATGGCTGCTCGCTAGCTTTTAAGACCCCAGATGCCACTCACCAAAGTGGGATGCAGAACATTTTCTTAATAAACTTTGTTATGCCAATTGACCTGGATGTTCCCTGAAGCCACGATTCCCAGACCCCTGCCCCTGCTACTCTGTCCCTTGAAGTGTTTGGTTGTATTCAGGAAACTTCTTAGCTTTGGTTTAGTCCAGTTGTGCTAACTTCCCCTGTAGTGTGTGCTGCCCTTCCCTTCACCTAAGATAATTCTTGTCTACTATCTAGTTAGAGAATATCCCTCTCCCTCCCTCCCCACCCTCGTAACCATCAAAGAATTTTTCTTCTATGTTTACACCTTTTCTTGAGTTCTTATGATAGTGGTGTTATACAATATTTGTTCTTTTGTGACTGATTAAATTCACTCAGCATAATGCCTTCCAGATTCCTCCATGTTAAAGGATGTTTCACGGATTCATCATTGTTCTTCATCGTCGAGTAGTATTCCATTGTGTGAATATACCATAATTTGTTTATCTATTCGTGCATTGATAGACACCTAAGTTGTTTCCATCTTTTTGCTATTGTGAACAGTGCTGCAATGAACATGGATGTGCATATATCTATTCTTGTGACGGTTCTTATTTCTCTAGGAATATATGCTATCTTTACTTCGCCTTGTACAAATAATGTATCCTGGGCTCCATGGGCCCGAAAGCAGGGGCTCTTAACCGCTAAGCTACCCCGACTCCACTAATGGAAAGTTCTCTACTCTCAACATGTCCTTCCCCTTGAGGCTCCTGAAAAACATGGAACTAACCTTATTCTTCATAGCTGCATAGTGTTCCATATACGTATTTACCATGCTTTGTATAACCTGCCTTGACAACAAGGATTTCATTTTACTGAAATGCCCATAGAAAAGCAGCAGTCAAGAAATCAAACAATGTATTGCATTGGGAAAATTTGCTGCAAAAGATGTCTTTAAAGTCTTTAAAGCAAAGATGTCACTTTGAGGACTAAGATGCACCTGACCCAAGCCATTGTATTTTCACTCGCCTAATACGAATGCAAAAGCTGGGCAATGAATAAGGTAGACCGAGGAAGAATTGATGCCTTTATTGAATATACCAAGGATTGCCAGAAGAATGAACAATCTACCTTGGAAGAAGTACAGCTAGAATGCTCATTAGAAGCAAGGATGGCGAGACATCATCTCACATACGTTGGACATGTTCAGGAGGGATCAGTCCCTGGAGAAGGACGTAAAGTAGTGGGTCAGTGATAAAGAGCAAGACCCGCCACGACATGGACTGAAACAGTCGTTGCAACAATGGGCTCAAACACAGCAACAATTGTGAGGATGGTGCAGGACTGTTTTGTTCCATTTTACATAGAGTTGCTATGAGTCGGAATCGACTCAACAGCACTTAATAACAACAACAACAACAACAACATATAAAGGTCCTATTGTTAGTGGTTGGAGCCCTGGTGGTACAGTCATTAAGAACTCTGCTGCTAACCAAAAGGTCAGCAGTTTGAATCCACCAGCTGCTCCTCGGAAACCCTATGGAGCAGTTCTACTCTGTCCTATAGGGTCACTGTGAGTCGAATCCAGTTGATGGCAATGGGTTTATTGTTAGATGTTTAGGTCATTTCCAGTTTTTCACTCCTACAACCACTATATCAATGAACATCCTTATACATACTTCTTTGCATAAGCTTTCATAATTTTCTAAGAAGAGATTTCTTTAAAGTAGCTCACAGTTTGATAGGGCTATATTATCCTTCAGAAACCTCATTCAATTTACATTCTTTACAAAAGTGTGTGAGAGTTTTTGTCATTCTACATCTTCATGGGCACTGGGAATTATCAGTCTTTTTAAATCATATTCATTTTATTTTGAACCTTCCTAATTTCACTTTTAAAATTCCAGAAGCCCCTTAACATTGGTTGTAATATATGGAGAAGTTCAAAGTTCTGAGTGAATTAGATTATATACCACACAACTCTAAATGATTTAATGTATGTGAAAGGGTCTAATATGGTGTATTAAATAGGATGACCTTGGTTATACTGAAGTAAGGAATAACTCAAAATCTATTTTTTGCTCATGATGGATAGCCAATGCAGCTCAGCAAGGGGGCTTTGTTCACTGTAGATACCGGGGACCTTAGCTGACAGAGGTCCAATCTGGACACCTGTTTCTATAATTACCTCTTCAGGGGGAAGAGGACCTACAAGTCATGCTCTGGTTCTTAAAACTTCCATCTCAAAAGACATAAGTCAATTCTGCTCACATTTCATTTCCCAGAGCAAGCCACAAGAACACACCTAACTTCAAACGAGACAGGGAAGTATGGAGTCCCTGGGTGGTGCAAATGGTTAAAGCTCTTGACTGTTAACCAAAACGTTGGAGGTTCAAGTCCATCCACAGGCACCTCAGAAGAAAGGCCTGGCAGTCTACTTCTGAAAAATCAGCCATTGAAAATCCTATGGAGGCACAGCTGACTGATGTAATCATTGTTAAAAGTAGTAAGCACTGTAAAAAGTTGAATTGGCAAAAGTTATGTGATAGATACGTTTACAACAATAACAAAAAATAGTAGCTGCTGAGGCTGCTTATGTACAATCAAACACCTCATGGGATTTGGTTCCTTGCTTTTGAGGTTTAAGGTCATGGTTTCTTGGGACATCCCAATTAATTAACCTAGTAACATGTTTAGTGCTTCTGACCTACCTCCTGGTTTGTTGAATAGTGCCCGGGGTCTGAAAAGCTGGCAAGCAGCCATCCAAAGCACAACATTTGGTCTCTATTCACCTGGAGCAACAAAGGAAGGAGAGTCAGGAATAGGGGGAGGAAATGGAATGTGTGGCCAATTCCCTCCGTAAACAACTGCTTCCCTTGCCACGAGACCAGAAGAACTGAATGGTGCCCAGCTACTGTTACTGAATATTTTGACCAAAGATTCTATAGAAGAATCCTAATCAAAAGGGGAAAAATGGAGAACAGAATTTCAAAATCTCATGGAACCCAGCCTTTGTGGAGCCGTGGAGGCTGGATGAACTCCTGAAATTATTATTTTACAATAATCTTTAAACCTTAAGCCAAAAATATCCCCTGAAGTTTTCTTAAATCCAAACAACAGTTTAGCCTAACTAGTGAAGTATGTCTGCCTTGAGCATTATGCTCCTTTAAGATCTATATGGGATCAAACTGACAACAGCAACTCAAAAGAATTGATAGGAACCTTAGGGGGCAGTGAGTTTATGTTAACAGGGGAGAAGCAACTCAGAAATGAGGGTGAGAATGGTTGTACAACTTGAAGAATGTAATCAATGTCGCTGAACTGTACGTGTAGAAACTTAAATTGGTGTATGTTTTTGCTGTGAATATTCTCAACAACAAGAACAAATAAAACAAATTATTTTACGGAGAATAGTTCTACTCTGACACACATAGCTTTGCCATGAGTCAGAGTCAACTCCAAGGCAAGGTAACTGGTAGGGAAGTACACACCGACCATATACCTGGAAGGAAAATAGGACTATCTCTGAGCATCCCTAATGACTGTCACACCTTGGAGGAAAGGAACTACTACCAGGAATGTATTATTATCCAAATGTCCCAGATAAGAAAACAGACTTAAAGAGTTTAAGAACCTCAAGGCCACTTAGTAAATAGCAGAGCTGGGATTAAGATTTAGGTCTGTCTGATTTAAAACTCATGCTTTTTGCTTTGGCATATTCTTTTAGGAACATCTGCAACATATCTGAGAAGTAGCCCAGGTGTTGGGGCACACCTCTCCTTGTAGTCATGCGTCAGTGTAGTTTCCTCAGATTCTCTGGAGCTGCTTTAATGCTCCTTGCTTATCAGTCAGCACATCAAACACATCATCCTTGTCCATGGTAGGCCTTCCTGCTTCCTATCTGACAAACTCTGCCTTGAGTCAGTTCCGCTGAGTGCCCACTGCAATATCCTCCTCATAAGGCATATGCTTTTGTTCATCCACTTGTAAGTATAGTAGTATCGTTGCTTCAGGGATGTTTTCTTGCAAATATCCCATGCTGTGACCATGTTTCGATTCAATCCATGTTATCCTGTACAACAGTGGAGGTCTTGATAGTTCACAAACTTCTTGTCTATGTGCATTTTGTTTTCTGACAGTGATATTCTCGGAAAAAGAAACTAAAATTTGCTGAAAACCCACTGGAGTCAGGCACTGTCTTAGATATTTTAATGTATTTTTGCCCTCCCTTAATCTTCATAATGGTGGTACAGTGGTTAAGAACTATGGCTGCTAACCAAAAGGTCAGCAGTTCAAATCCACCAGCTGCTCTTTGGAAACCCTACTGGGCAGTTGTAGTCTGTCCTATAGGGTTGCTATGAGTTGGAATGGACTTGACGGCAATGGGTTTGGTTGTTTTTTTTTTTTTTTTTGGTAATAGAACTCTGAGGGAGGAGTTACTATTCAGTAGTCTAACGAATCCTGGTGGCCCAGTGGTTAAGTGCTTGGCTGCTAATGGAAAGGTTGGTGGTCCAACCTACCAGCGGCTCAATGGGAGAAAGATGTGGCAATCTGCTTCCGTAAAAAGATTGCAGCCTTGGAAACCATATGGGGCAGTTCTACTCCATTCTTTAGGGTTGCTATGAGTTGGAATTGACTCTATGGCAATGGAAGTTATAACTGTCTAATCAAAGAGGATAATAAAAGTAAAAAAAAAAAAAAAAAAACAAAAAAACCGACTGGTCTTAGATTTCTCCATAGGAGCCATAACAGTTTCTTTATCATGGCTTCTCTTAATTACTCTCATGGAGAGTTTTTCAGCCTCTGCAGCACATTTATAATTTCTAAAAGACGTGTTTGACTATTGGTAGGATTCAGAAATGGGTATTTAACTTGAAAGTATAACATTTAGGACTCATTTATCTATTTATTTATTGTGCATTAGGTGAAAGTTTACAGAGCAAATTAGATTCTTATTTGATAGTTTGTACATAAAGAGCTTCATGGCCTTGGCTTCATCCCCCACAGTGCATCAGCACACTCCCCACTTCTGCCCTGGCCTTCCCAGTTCCTTTCTTCCTGAGTTTCTACCCCTTCCTGCCTTCTCATCCTTGCCCCTGGGCAAATATTGTCCTCTTGATCTCCAATAATTGATTGTTCCAAGGAGCAAGCGCCTCTCAGGCGATACTGTTTATTTATGGGCTTGTCTATTGTTTGGGTGGAAGGTGGTTTCCGGGGATGGCTTCAATTCTAGGTCAGAAGGGTGTCTTAGGGCCACAGTCTTGGGGGTTCCTCTAGTCTCTGTCAGATGGGTAAGTCTGTTTTTTTTTGTGAATTTGATTTTTTGTTCTACATCTTTCCTCCTGTCTGTCCAGGACCCGCTGTTGCAATCCCATTTAGAGTGATCGCTAGTGATAGCCAGGGACCACCTAGTTCTTCTGGTCTTGGGGTCATGTAGGCTGTGGTTCACGTGGCTCATTAGTCCTTTGGACTCATTGCTGCCATGAGTCTTTTTCTTTTGCTCTCCTTTGCTCCGGACTGGAAGAGACCAATAGTCGTAAATTATTGTTTGTTAATGCTGTTGTTGCAGGATTGTCTATGCTTTTGTAGTTACCATAGTTGCTCTTTATTCCTGCATTCCTCCCAGTGTCCTTTCTTGCCTTGGTCATGCTGTGCTGACTTCTCCCATATTATGTATTGCCTTTCCCTTTGCCAATATTAACCCGTGTCTACTATCTATTTGGTAATTTTCCCTCCCTCCCCCTCCTATCCCTGGTAACCACCAAAGAATTTTTTTTTTCTGTGTGTAAACCTTTTGTTGTTGCTTTATAATAGTGGTCTCCTACAATATTTGTCCTTTTGTAATTGACTTATTTCACTCAGCATAATGTCCTCCCACAACTTGGAAGAAGTACAACCAGAATGCTCCTTAGAAGCAAGGATGGTAAGGCTATGTCTCACATACTTTGGACATGTTATCAGGAGGGATCAGTCCCTGGAGAAGGATATCATGCTTCATAAAGTAGAGGATGAGGGAACAAGAGGAAGGCCCTCAATGAGATGGATTGACACAGTGGCTGCAACAACGGGCTTAAGCATAACAACGATTATGAGAATGGCGCAGTACCAGGCAGTGTTTCGTTCTGTTGTACATACGGTGACTATGGGTCAGAACCGACTCGACGGCACCTAACAACAACAACAATGTCCTCCAAATTCATCCTTGTTGTGAGATGTTTTGCAGATTCGTCATTGTTCTTTATTGTTCCGTAGTATTCCATTGTGTATATGTACCACAGTTTGTTCATCCATTCATCTGTTGATAGGCACTTAGGTTGTTTCCACCTTTTTGCTATTGTGAATAATGTTGCAATGAACATGAGTATGCATATGTCTATTCATGTCACGGCCCTTATTTCTTTGGGGTATATGCCTAGGACTGGGATTGCTGGATCATATGGTATTTCTGTTTCTAGCTTTTCAAGGAAGAGCCATACCGTTTTCCATAGTGGTTGTATCATTTTACGTTCCCACTAGCAGTGTATAGGAGTTCCAATCTCCCCACAACCTCGCCAACATTTTCAGTTTTTTTTTTTTATTAGTACCAGTAATGTTGAGGGGAGATAGTATCGCATTGTAGTTTTGATTTGCATCTAATTGCTAATGACCGTGAGCATTTCTTTATATGTTTGTTAGCAGTTAGGACTCTTTTAGATGCAAGTTACAGAAAACTCAACCCATCCTGGCTTAAGCAAAAAAAAAAAAAAAAAAAAGGGGTGGGGGAGGAATTATTGGTTTACACAATTAAAAATTACGGGGATAGACAGTTTCAGGTATAATCTGACCTAGGGGCTCAAAAGATGTCACTAGGCCCAAATCTCACTCTTTCTTGGTACTAGTTTTCCCTATGTTGGCTTAATTTTGAGGATCTAAACGGTGGTGAGAAGGCTTCTGATGGCACAAGCCTTTTGTCTTCCCAGATTTAAGTCCAGCAGAAAAGATCAAGTGTTTCTTTCTCAGCAGTCCCACAAGAGTTTCATTGCATCTCACTGGATGAAATTAGGTCAAAGCCTATACCTTAATCAGTCTCTATCGGCTGGGGAATGTGGTGCTGTGATTGTCCAGGCCTGAGTTAATGCTTACGTCTGGAATTAGGAATGTGTCTTCTCTTCTGCACACAGACTCCTTCGAGTAGGGGTGGGGATGGTTCCAGAGAGGAAAATCACGGTGCAGTTGCCAGAAGAAAGTTAAATGTATGCTGTGAAAGCAACTGATCTCTAGTATAAATGCTACTTTCAAATCACCTTCCCCCCTTTTCACCCCTTAGAAGAGTTTATAGTATAAAAAGTGTTTTCATATTATAGAGGTAAAACTCACAGGTTTACTGCAGGGAGAAGGAAAAGTGTTCTTTAGAAGATAAATATTTACTGAATAATTACTATGAAAGACAAAAAATTGTCATTTTTTCTTAGCTGTCAGAAAGCTTAAAGCTATGTTAGTGTTCAATTACAGAGATTCCCTCTTCCCAAATCTTGCTATAGTTATTTATCTTTTCCTTTTTTAAAATAGCTTTTCTAAAAACTTAAAACAGCAAGGAAAAACACATATTCTTGCAGAAAAATTGGAGAATAAAGAAAAGCCCAGGGACAACCATTTTGGTATCTTTTTTCCTTGTGTTTATATAATAAACTTCATTCACGTGCAAAATTGGGATAATATTGTACATACTATACAACTTATTTTCACTTAATATTTTGTGAGTATGTTGCCATATTTTTAGATATTATTATACATGATTTTTAACGACTGCTTGGTATTCCTCCCAATGGAGGTACCCCAATTTGCTTACATGTATCCTTCCTTTTTTTTTTCTGATATATAAAGAGTATAGCAGTGGACATCTTTGTGCACATATTTTTGCATATTGCTGCAGTTAATTCCTTAGAATAAATTTTAAGTAGATTTTCTCCTCAGAAAGGGTGTATCACGGTGATAGTTAAGGTTGTGTGTCAAACTGGCTGGACCATGGTTCTTAGGGGTTTGACAGTTACGATGTAGTTTGAGTCATATAATGATGTAATCACCTCCATGATGAGATCTGATATAATGTGATCACCTCCATGATGGAATCTTCTGTGAGTAGCCAATCAGTTGAAAGGGAATTTCCTGGGGGGTGTGGCCTGCCCCCAATATAGGTAGACTTTCTGGCAAGGGTCAAAGGCTTTTGTTCACTCTGGATCCCACAGCTGGCTCCTGCTCATCTGACGTCCAGTTCTTGGGACTTGAGCTAGTAGCTTATCTGCCGATCTTGGGATTTGTCAGCTTCTGCAGCCTGTGAGCCAGAGGCCTGTTGTCTGACCTGCTGATCTTGGATTCACCAGCCCCTGCAGCTACATGAGTCAGGAGAAGCCTCTAGCCTGACAAGGATTTGGAACTTTTCAGCCTCTACAACCACGTGAGTCATTTCCTTGATATAAATCTCTCTTTTTCTCTCTCTCTATAGATGCTTCACTGGTTTTGCTTCTCTAGAGAACCCAGACTAAGACAACTGCCATAGGAAATCTTTTTTTTTTTTTTTTAATAGATGGTAGAGAAATCACAGAAAAATCAGTAGTATATTGCTACTTTGCACAAGAAAACTAAGCTACAGTTGTATAAATTTAGTAGTTTTTTGGGAAAGGTCATCTGCTTGACAGTTGAGCTGTTGTTGAAAAGTCATTTGACAGTTCCAATTTTCCATTCAATTGCTCATCAAATTGGCAAAAGGCATTTCTTTTCCCCCAGTGGTGATTGCTACCTTGTTTTGGAGTCAGATCAGGCCATTAATGCTGCATGACTAAGGTTAAGAGGGACCATCCTTCCAAGGCTGGGAAAATACCCGCAATACAGGTCAGAGCAGACTAGAGTTGGGTAGCATAAAGCAGGCAGGAGACAGACAGACTATGCACACTTTGTAGGAGAAAAAATCATTTGGAGTATCTTGCCTTAACCAGTGCAATGTAAGATCATCAGTACACAAAAGGAATAAAGCTAAAACCTATCACTCCATAGCACTCATAATATCACTTCCCCATCAGTGAACATAATGCTGTTTTAACCAATAAGAGTTTACCCTCCTAAGAGGCCTCTGATGAGGGCATTGCCAATGTCAGGGATATCTCTGAGCTAGGTTCATTTTACTAAAGAATGACGTGGATATTTCAGACATCAAGAGCTAGAGGCCAGCCCATATTCTTTGTTTACCTTTATTCTTTATGGAAAGCATTCCAAGGAACATTCAGGTATGACCTGTATTGTTTTTCAGCTCTTTACCAAAGGTGGGTTATTCTGGAAGTTCAAGGAGTCTAGGATTCTCTAGCTGGACTGTTTCACCTGGTCTTAGTGGGTGAACATGGAAGTAATTTACCTGCAGCCCTTGGCCAAGTTCTGTGGGCACTATCAGTATCCTGTGGTTACTTCCCCTGGGAAAGAAATTGGAATGTTCTCCTGTTTGAGATGGGCAGCCCAGTGGGCAAGTTTTCTCTACCCTTAATAAAAATATTTAAAGTGCAAGTGAATATAATTTCTGGATGCAGAGAAATTATTACAGAAGTCTTCCAACCACTTCATGTTCCATTTATTGCAAGAAGTATAATCGTCTGGAAGGTTGCACATAGACATGGTGTTACTTAAGCACAAAGGGCATTCACAATTGTCTAATCCTATTTGATTCCCATGAGAAGAAAAGTCTCATTCACTGTATGAGGAGTATTAGGGAGTGTTTAGGCCAATTGAGTAGAACTTGTCCACGAGTCTCCCCACCTTCTGTATCAGGTTAAGACAATAACTGAAGAAACACCAAATACTTTCATTTAATTGTGGTAATTCCAGAATTATTGCTACTGGTGAGTCATTCAAAGATGTAGCCAAAAAGCAATTCCAGATAGGTGGAGAGGACAAGTTTTGGATTACTCTGCTGTTTGAAGTTCCTCTGGGTAAATACCTAGCAGGGCTCAACAGCAGTGGCCCTTGGCCCTGTGCTCTGGCCTTTGCGTGAGCCAGCACCCAAGAGCCAACTTGGTCCAACCCCAGAGCTCCCTGCAAAGATGACCCCTAGAGGTAAAAGTGAACACACGTGGGCCACAGACTAAGCAGCCTTCAGAGTAAGTCTTTGTTTGTCTTTGAAGTCCTCATAAGGGCAGGATCTCTGTGCTCTTTACTTCTGAATCCCCAGCACCTGCCATAGCACCTGGCCCAAAGAAGGTATCAATATCTGGTGGATAGATGAACAAATGAATGAGACTAGGCTAGGATCAGTTCCAGTGCTCTTCAATCCTGCCTACCCGGTCTTCATGGGTGCACAGTGCTGTACCTCACCAACGAAATCCAATGTGACAGAGGCCTGGAAGGACTTTGCTGTGGAGTGAGAGGCCACGAGCTTGGGATTTGGAGTTAGACAGATCTGGGTACTACTCCTAGCTCTGCAACATGTTAATTGAGTGACCTTGAACTAGTTACTTAATCTTTGAGCTTCCATTTCCTCACATGTACAATTGGCATCATATAATTTACCTCATTTGGCAATCAGGAGAATAAAACAGGGCTTCGAACTGGTTCGTTCCAGCTCAAATTCCTGCTGAGAATTTGCATTTCTACCCCAGATATACTAAATCATAATCTACAGTTTAACAAGATCCCCAGGTGATTCTTATGTATAATAAATTTTGAGACCCACTGCTCTATTAGTAGGAACCCTGGTGGGGCAATAGTTAAGCAATTGGCTGCTAATCGAAAGGTCAGCAGTTCAAACCCACCAGCTGCTCTGTGGGAGAAAGATGTGGTAGTCTGCTTCCGTAAAGATTTACAGCCTTGAAGCTTCCTAGACACATCCAAACACCTTGAGGGACTGAGTTACTGGGATTGAGGGCTGGGGACCATGGTCTTGGGGGACATTTAGGTCAATTGGCAGAACATAGTTTATAAAGAAAACGTTCTACATCCTACTTTGGTGAGTAGGGTCTGGGGTCTTAAAAGCTTGTGAGCGGCCATCTACTGGTCCCAGCACGCTTGGAGCAAGGGAGAATGAGGAAAACCAAAGACACAAGGGAAAGATTAGTCCAAAGGACTAATGGACTGCATGAACCACAGCCTCCACCAGCCTGAGCTCAGAACTAGACGGTGCCTGGCTACCGCCACCAATTGCTCTGACAGAGGTCACCATAGACAATCACAGAGCTGGAGATAAACGTAGAACAAAATTCTAACTCACAAAGAAAGACCAGACTTACTGGCCTGATAGAGATTGGAGAAACCCCGAGAGTATGGCCCCCGGACACCCTTTTAACTCACTAATGAAGTCACTCCTGAGGTTCACCCTTCAGCCAAAGATTAGACAGGCACTTAAAATAAAAAGAGACTAAATGGGCACACTAGCCCAGGGGCAAGGACTAGAAGGCAGGAGGGGTTAGGGAAGCTGGTAATGGGGAACCCAAGGTTGAGAAGGGGACAATGTTGACGTGTCATGGGGTTGGCAACCAATGTCACAAAACAATATGTGTATTGTTTGATAAGAAACTAGTTAGCTCTGTAAACCTGCATCTAAAGTACAATAAAAAAATTAAAAAAAAAAAATAAAGATAAGGAAACTAACCCATGGTGGGAGGGGGTGAGGGAGGGGAGAAGAATTGGTCCTTAACCAGCAGCATTAGCATCACCTGGGAACTTGTTAGAACTACAAATTATCAGTAGGGACAAACTGGTTCAAAGCCCTGGAATAAAATAATGTTTACAAATGCTTAGCAAAGCCCCTGGCACATAGTAGGTGTTCAACAAATGAGCCCATTTGGGATTCTATGCATCTTTAGATGCAATTCTATAGGCTCAGAAAGGTCATTTGGGAGGAACATTAAGCATCACTGTCTGTAGAGGAGGCTGATCATGGATTTTGGTGTCAGCCAGTGTAGAGTATCAGCACTACACATTATTCTTCCAGGTGTGTAGACACTTGGCTGTGAGCCATAAAAGAAAGGCTCTAAGGTCACATGTGTGGGGAAGAGATAAGGTGAGGCTTGGATAAGTTTACAGTAAGCCAGAAGCAGATCTGCTTGATTCTCTGGATATGAGTTATGGCTGAATTGATAGACTATGAGGTATGGAAGGGAATGTCAGCTGGGTCTAGTCCAGGCCTCAAATTTGATGGGCTTCCTTATCAATCAAGCCATGTTTCTGCTCTGTAGTGATGGGCCCTCCCTGCCAAGTGCCTTTATGGGCCATCATGACTGTTCAATTTGAGCCAGGCAAGATGCACCACTGGGCAGGTTTTATTGTGGGTTCTTCATGCCAGGAACTCCTACAATCTGTCATCTGAGAAAGCCCCAGAAGGCTGAGACAGAAGCCAAGCTCTCTGCCATGTAAGCCAGGTGGTTGACAATTCTGTTTGTGAAATTTTAATTGTTCAGAAGTGACTGATGGTGCTGTGGGTGATTACGAAATTACACCTTTGGTAATCAGTCATTCACTCAACAAATATTTATTTAGTCCCTTCTTTGCTTTCCTCCTGAGTGAAGCTGCAGCAGTGAGAGACCATGTATTTGGGCTCACAATGTGCCGGGAACATGCACGCTTCCGTGCAGGCTTTTTAATTGTGTTTGCTTTTGCATACAAAATTGCTTCTACATATTTATCCCGGGAGGTTTGATGCGTCTTTAATATTCCCCAGAGCTACCTTTTAAAGCAGTGAGGTTACAGAATAGACGCTGAATTCAAACACTGAGCATGGACACCTGAGAGAAGATGCATATTACTAGCTGTTTTGCTTTCTTGCCCATTAACTATTCTCACTATCAGAAACAGAGTATTTAGATAGCAGCCGTGGAGGAGGCCAAAAGGTTTTAGCAACAGAATTGTTTTACATTTAAAAGTTACTGGACAAGTCACACTCTTCTCCCTGTAGTCTATAACTATGGTCACTCAGTGGAACTCATGGGAATAAACACGCTTTGAGATCAAATCCCAGTGGCCCTGGTGTATGGGGCACGAGTCTCTCAGAGCTGCTCTTTCTCCGTGGAGATGGCACGGTGTGGTGAAGCTGAACTCTGAACTGGAGGTCGGGGCCTTGGGGTTTAAAATCCTGGCTCTGCCGCTTACCTGCCATAGGGTGACTCTGTCAGGGCCACTGCCTCCTTGTTTGTAGAATAAGGGCGGGCCGTAGAGTCACTCCTAGCCCCGACATTCCTGGAGACTGTGTTAGCTTTGAGGGTTGTTCCGAAATCTGGAAACAACCTAATGGGTGTATCCTTGGCAACTCTGAGTGGAGGTCACAGATACTGGCACTGGATAGGGCACTGTCAGAGCTCTGGGATTTCACTTAAGTGCAAGGTCTCTAGTCCATGGAACCACTCGTTTGTCACTAGTTTTTTGTAAATAATATTTTATTGTGTTTTAGGTGAAAGTTTACACAGCAGATTAGGTTCCCCTTTAACAATTTTTTATACATTTTTTTTCCACGTCATTGGTTACAATTTTTACAATGTGTCAGCATTTTCATTAATTCCATGCTGTTTGTTCTATTTCCATTGGTCTAGCTTCCCTTCCCCTCCTTGTCTTCGCTTCTGGGTAACTGTTGACCTGTTGGTCTCATATAGTTAATTGTTTAAGGGAGCACATTACTCACAGGTGATATTGTTTGGCTGAAAGGTGACCTGCAGAAATAGCTTCAATTCCAAGTTCAAAGGGTATCTTAGGGTGATAGTCTTTGGGTCTCTAGCTTCTATACATCCAGTAGGTCTGGCCTTTTTTAGGAATTTGAGTTTTGTTCTACATTTTCCTCCCATTCTACCTGGGACTTTCTGTTGTGTTCCTGGTCAGGACAGTCAGTAGTGGTAGCTGGGCACCATCTAGTGCTTCTGGTCTCAGGTTAGAAGAGGCTGTGGTTTGTGTGGGCTATTAGTCTCATGGACTAGTTTCATCTTTGAGCCTTTGGTTTCCTTCATTCTTATTTGTTCCAGATGCAAGAGACCAATAATTATATCTTAGATAGCCTCTTGCAAGCTTTTAAGACCCCAGATGCTACTCACCAAACTAGGATATAGAACATTATCTTTGTGAACTGTTACGCCAATTGACTAAGTTGTCCCCAGAGACTATGGTCCCAAGCTTTTTGACCCAGTAAACCAATCCTGAGAATTGTCTGGATATGTCTAGGAAGCCTCTGTAGCTGTGCCCCCATGTGGTTTGTTATATACGTGGATATATATGCAGCACACACAAATGTGTATATACATATGCCTACAGATACACCTATACATGCACGTGCATTTACTTGCATATGCCTTCCTATACACATATATGCATCCATAACTACCTATATAACCACACACATATTTTTTGGTTGTTTTTACTGTTGTTGCAAAATTGTGTATGTTACAGCATTTACCAAAATTGACCCTTTTTCTCATGTACTTCTTAGTGTCTTTATTTACCTTGGTCCAGTTGTGCTGACTTCACCTGTATTTGGGATTGCCTTTCCCATTACCAAAAGTAACAAGTGTCTGCTATCTAGAAAATGATTGCCCCTCCCTCTCCCTCCCATCTCTGGTAACCATCAAAGAGCTTTGCTGTCTGTGTATATATCTATTCTTGAGTTTTTATAATAGTGGGACCATACAATATTTATCTTTTAGTGATTGACTTATTTCATTCAGCATAATGTCCTCCAGATTCATCCATGTTATGTTTTGTGGACTCCTCATTGTTCTTTATAGTTGCATAGTATTCCATTGTATGTATGTACTGCCATTTGTTTATCCATTCATCCACTGATGGGCACTTAGGTTGTTTCCATCTTTTTGCTATTGTGAATAATGCTGCAATGAACATAGGTGTGCATATGTCTATTTGGGTCACTGCTCTTATATCTCTAGGATATATACTTAGAAGTGGGATTGCTGGGTCATAATATTTTCTGTTTCTAGCTTTTTGAGGAAGCACCATACTGTTTTCCAAAGTGGTTGTACCATTTTACAACCCCCAACAGCAATGTATAAGCATTCTAATCCCCCCACAACCTCGCCAGCCTTTATTGTTGTCTGTTTTTTTGATCATTGTTATTTTTGTAGGGATGAGATGGTATCTCATTGTAGTTTTGATTTGCATCTCTCTAATGGCTAATGATCACAAGCATCTTTTCCTGTATTTGTTGGCCACCTGAATGTCGTCTTTGGTGAAGTGTCTGTTCATGTCTTTTGCCCATTTTTTGGTTAGATTGTTTGTCTTTTTGTTGTTGAGTTGAAATTTTCTATATATTTTAGAGATTAGACCCTTATCAGTTATGTCATTGCCAAAGATTTTTTTCCCAGTCTGTAGGTTCTCTTTTCACTCTCTTGGTAAGGTCTTTTGATAGGCGTTAGTATTTAATTTTTAGGCAGTCCCAGTTATCTAACTTATCTTCTGTCATTCATGCATTTTTAGTTTTGTTTGATAGGCTATTTATGCCAAAAATTAAGTCTCCTAGTTTTGACCCTATGCTCTCTCCAGGAACTTTATAGTTTTTGGTTTAACATTTAGGTCTTTGATCTATTTTGAGTTAGTTTTTGTGCATAGTGGGAGGTATGGATCCTGACTCATTTTTCTGCATATGGATATCCAGTTTTGCCGGCACCATTTGTTAAAGAGACTGTTTCTTCCTGATTGAATGGACTTTGACACTTTGTCGAAGATCAGCTGCCTGTAGATGGATGGATTTACTTCTGGCTTCTCAATTCTATTCCATTGGTCTATGAGTCTGTCATTGAACCATTACCAGGCTGTGTTTTGATTACTGTGGCTGTATAGTAAGTTTTGAGATCAGGAAGTGTGAAGCCTCCTACTTTGTTCTTCTTCTTCAATGTTGCTTTAGCTATTCAGGGCCTCCTTCCTTTCCATATAAAGTTGGAGATTAATTTTTTCCATTTCATTAAAGAATGTTGTTGGGATTTGGCTTGGGATTGCATTATATTTATAGATTTATAGATATAGATATATTTATAGTATTTTCACAATGTTAAGTCTTTCAATCCATGAGCATGGAATGGTTTTCCATATATGTATGTCTCTTTTAGTTTCTTATAGTAGAGTTTTATAGTTTTCCTCGTGTAAGTCTTTTATGTCCCTGGTTAGGTTTATTGCTAGGTATTTCATCCTTTTGGGAGCTATTGTACATGGTATTGTTTTCTTGATTTCCTTTTCAGAGTCTTCCTTGTTAGCGTAGAGGAATCTACTGACTGATTTTTGTGACTTGTACCCTGCCAGTTTGCTGAATTCTTCTATCAGTTCCAGTAACTTTCTTGTGGAGTCTCTTGGATTTTCTATGTATAGGATCATGTCATCTGCAAATAAGGATAGTTTTACTTCTTCTTTTCCAATCTGGATACCCTTTATTTCCATTTCTTGGCTTATTGCTGTAGCTAGGACTTCCAGTAAAATATGGAATAAGAGTACTGATAAAGGGCATCCTCATTCCCATTCTCAAGGGGATATTCTCCATCTTTCTCCGTTGAGAATAATGTTGCCTGTTGGTTTTGTATAGATGCCCTTAATTATGATGAGGAATTTCCCTTCTATTTCTATTTTTCTGAGAGTTTTTATCAGGAAAGGATGTGGGATTTTATCAAATGCCTTTTCTGTGTTGATTGAGATGATCATGTGATTCTTTTCCTTTGTTTTATTTATGTGGTGAATTATGTTGATTGATTTTCTAATGTTGAATCATGCTTGCATCCCTGGTGTTAATCCTACTTGATCATGATGTATTATTTTTTTGATATTCTGTTGAATTCCATTGGCTAGAATTTTATTGAGAATTTTTGCATCTATATTCATGAGAAATATTGGTCTGTAACTTTCTTTTTTAGTGGTGTCTTTGCTTGGTTTTGGTATCAGGGTTACGTTGGCTTCGAAGCATAAGTTAGGGAGTACTCCTTCCTTTTCTATGTTCTGGAATGGTTTGAGTAGAATTGGTGTAAACTCTTCTCTGAATGTTAGGTAGAATTTGCCAGTGAAGACGTCTGGGCTGGGACTTTTTTTTTTGTTGGGTATTTTTTAATGACATCTTTAATTTGTTCTTTTGTTATGGGTCTGTTCAAATTTTCTACGTCTACTGGTTGTCGTTTAGGTAGGTAGTGTGTTTCTAGAAATTTGTCCATTTCTTCTAGGTTTTCAAATTTGTTGAAGTACAATTTTTCATAATATTCTGTTATGATCCTTTTTTATCTCTGTTGGTTCTGTTGTTATGTCACCCATCTCATTTCTAGTTTGGTTACTTGCATCTTCTCATTTTTTTCCCTTGTCAGTTTGGCTAGTGGTTTGTCAATTTTATTGCTCCTCTCAAAGAACCAATTTCTAGTCTTGTTGATTTTTTCTGTTGTTTTCTATTTGATTTATTTCTGCTCTGATCTTTATTATTTCCTTTCTTCTGGTGACTGTGGACTTCTTTTGCTGCTCCTTTTCTATTTGTTGGAGTTGTAGGGTTAAGCTATCGATTTTGGCCCTTTCTTCTTTTTTGATGTGTGCATTTGTTGCTATAAATTCTCTGAGCACTGCTTTTGGTGTGTCCCAAAGCTTTTGGTATGTTGTGTTTTCATTCTTATTTGATTCTAAGAATTTTTTAATTTCTTCTATTACCCAATAGTTTTTAAGTATGTCACTAGTTTTTTATGTGAAATTCTTTGACAGATAATTCCATCATATTGGTAGATAATGACCTTTAAATTAATGCTGTTTGAAATCTATTAGCAAATGCTGGTCTTCTGTTTTTTTTTTTTTTTTTGTTATTAGTAGTAATAGTAAAAAAAAATGATAATAGCACCATCTATTTATTCAGGGCTTATGATGATCCAGGCACTGTGCTAAGCATTTTTTGCACTATGCTAAGCATTACCTCACTAGATTTGCCCAAGCCCTATTACTGCCCGCATTTTACAGATGAGAAAGCTGAGACACAGGTTTAGAGAATTTCTCAAGGTCACATCATTAGTAAGTGAATATGCTAGGACTGAATCTGGTTCAGTCTGACTTCTGGGTCCTTGCTCTTTTTTTTAATGGCTAAAATCCTAGTAGTTTATATCACTTACAACCAATATCATTATAAGCAACACATATTTGTGAAGTATCTACTGTGTGAAGAGGGTAGAGGAGGAGGAATCTGACATAGTTCTTGCCTTTAAGATTTTCAAATCTTGTTATGAACACAGCATGTCTGCAAATGATACAATAGCATAAAGCAATGAGTGGTATTGGTAGTAAGAACTGAAGGGACTAAGAGGCACCAAAAAAAAAAAAAAAAAAAAAAAAAAAAAAAACCCAAAAAACCCCTGAGAATTCTGAAAAAGCTTTTTTGACAAATTGGGACTTCATCTGGATCTTAAAGAATGAAGGTTGAAAAATTTGAGGAAAGTATTTGTTGTTAAGTGCCCTCGAGTCATTCCGACTCATAGTGACCCTATGTACAACAGAACGAAACACTGCCTGGTCCTGCGCCGTCCTCACGATCGTTGCTATGTTTGAGCCCGCTGTTGCACCCACTGTGTCAATCCATCTTGTTGAAGGTCTTCTTCTTTTTTGTTGACCCTCTACTTTACGAAGCATGATGTCTTTCTCCAGTCATTGGTCCCTTCTGATGACATGTACAAAGTATCTGAGATGAAGTCTTGCCATCCTTCTGTCTAAGAAGCATTCTGGCTAGCTTACTCCAAGACAGACTTGTTTGTTCTTCCGGTAGTCCATGTGTTATGGATTGAATTGTGTCCCTTGAAAACGTGTGTCAACTTATCTAGGCCATGAGTCCCAGTATTGTGTGGTTGTCTACCATTTTGTGATCTGATGTGATTATCCTATGTGTTGTAAATCCTAATGTCTATGATGGTAATGAGGCAGGATTAGAGGCAGTTATGATAATGAGGCAGGACTCAACCTACAAGATTAGGCTATATCTTGAGTCAATCTCCCTTGAGATATAAAAGAGAGAAGTGAGGTACTACCAAGAAACAAGAGCCAGGAGAATAGTGCGTCCTTTGGACCCAGGGTCCCTGTGCTGAGAAGCTCCTAGACCAGGGGACGATTGATGACAAGGACCTTCCTCCAGAGCTGACAGAGAGAGAAAGCCTTCCCCTAGAGCTAAATTTAGACTTCTAGTCTCCTAGACTGTGAGAGAATAAATTTCTCTTTGTTAAAGCCACCCACTTGTGGTATTTCTGTTACAGCAGCACTAGATAAACTAAGATGCCATGCTATATTCAATATTCTTTGCCAACACCACAATTCAAATACATTAATTCTCCTTTGGTCTTCCTTTTTCAGGAAAGCAGAGAAAGAGGAAAAGCACTGGAGGCAGGGGGAAAGGTAAGAGCAAAGCCTGGAGATGGGTGTGTCCTTTGTATGTTCTAAGAACAGTGAGCAGGCACGTCTATTTGTCATAAGCAGAGCGTTTGGGAAGGAGACTTGGTTTTTGGCCACCAGGTAAGAACATTGTCTCCTCTGTGGAGACTGTTCCCCTAAGTAGGTTTGCATATTCTGGGTGTGTCTTTTTTTGTAAATCAAGAAATGAATGACTTCTAAACAGATTAGACTGCATCTCTCACATAAAAATAGTGATTCAGACAGAGAAATTTTACTCATGAAAAAATAGCCACTTAGAGAACATGTGTAAATCCCATCAAACACTCTTAGCATTCACTTGGTCACACTAATGTAGCATATTAATGGAGCTCCCTTCCATACTGTCCCTGATGCATTTACCAGCAAGAATTGGGAGGAAATATGCAGCAATTTATAAAGCTGTATTAGGATGGTAGAATTATGTGTCATTTTTTTTCTCTTTAAAGATCACTTTAACATTACTGTTAAATACTTCGTTGACATTTCTAATGAGCCTAATCATGTTGAGATCCTCAGGGAATTTCTGAATGTAATTATTAATTTAGCTACTTAAAAATTTTAACAACCAGAAGTTAATGAACTTAAAAATTTGAAATAAAGAAAAAATGTAGAACAAGTTGCAGATGCCAGTCTCTTGGCCTGGACTACCTTTGTGCTCTTTGGCTGCCTGAGAAACTCTTATTCATCCTTCAAAAACCCCTCGGGTTTCACCTTCTCTTTGAAGCCTTCCCATTCACTCTACCCACTTATACCCCAGCCCCCAAAAGAGTTTGGCATTTCATTTATCTTGTATCAGTAGGAAGCAGTAAAGTCAGTTTTAGAGTCAATCAGGCAACTTTAGAGTTCTAGCTCCACTCCTTATTGGCTGTGTGACTCTGAATAATTAAGTTATTGAAACTACTTAGCCTCAGTTTCCTCATCTGTAAAATGGGGATAACGCTTTTGAGAATATGAGGATTGAAATAAAATATGTAAAATGCTTACAGCTGTTTATGGCATATAAAGTGTTCTCAATAAATGGTTCCTTTCATAATTACACATTTCTTTGATTGCATTTGTCACACTGTATTCTAATTTGCTGCTTACTTGTTTTTCTCTTGCATCAGTTCCTTGAGGGCAGGGACTACCTTTTACTTATCTCTAGTACCCAATGCCTGGCATACATGGGGCTCTCAGTTAAGTGCTTATTGAAGAAATGAACAGTAAATTCTCAGATGGCTCTGCTCGAAGGTTTCAGGTACCCACTCTAAAGGCTTTCCTCTCACGGACTGCAGCCCCTTCTTTGGCTCATTTGCTAAGCTGCCACTGAGCCCCGCCATCACTTACTTTCCAGCCTGTTTGGAATCTCCCTGACAGCTTCTGCTCCGGGAACAATGGCTCCCGCAGGCAGCTCCACTGCTTGCAGAAAGCCGACCAGGGCTGGAACAATAATTAATTCCCTACAGATCTTGGCATTCCCGTGACGGCCCCGGCAGAGTGCGAACCCACAGGGGTCCCGGCAAGCGCCGAGCAGAGCAGAGCGGGAGCTGGAGGTCAGGGTGCTCTCTGTGGACTCCTCCCAGCCCAAAGGGAGCTGGCCACGAGGGGTCAGGAAAGCCGCCCTGGAGAGAAGGGGGGCGGTGTGTACTCGGGGAACCAATTAGGCTCTAAATCTTCGAGGTAGAATGGGCGAGGCTGGCAGTTAACCGGAGGCCTAATGCTGCTGGTAAAACATGTGCACGTTTAATAATTCACCTAGAACAGTGCTGTTCGTCTATATAACGCGGGCAGGGCTGATGCAGGCGGATGTGGAGGCCCCTCCGCCTCTCATTTGAACCGCTTCCAGTTTTGACTGGGGCCCGTTCGGCTCCGGCTCCAGGGTTCTGCAGTTTGTCCAAGAGCAGCAGATGGGGAACGTGGGGCGCCTGGGCCCGATTTAGCAGGGCCCAGCTCAGGGAAGACTGCAGGTTTTTTTTTTTTGCTGACCACAGGGAGCTAGGGGAGGCAAAAGTGTGGGGTAGCTTGGGGAGAACCGGCCCAGCAGAGCCAGGGAGGCAAACCTAGGGAAGGAGGTAGGGCAGGGTAGTTTGAGGTGAGGTGGCAGTAATGAGGACTCAGAGGAGAACAGCGCCTGGGGACGCAAGTCCCGAAGGCTGGAGGGAAGGGCCAAAGGCGCCGCTTGCCTGGAGGCTGTCACTCTGAGAGGAGAGAGCCGGGGCAGCCAACTGACCTCCTTGGGGAAGTGTGGGAGAGGCCAAGGATTAAATAGTGCTGAATTTGGGAGAGAGGAGAGAGGAGAGAGGCAGGGAGTTGTAGGGGAGGGGAAAAAGAGAAGGAGGAAGTCCTGGGCAAGGAGAGAAGCCAGCAGGCAGTGAGAGAGGGTGTCAGGTGGGGAGGAGAGAAGGAGATGGGGAGGGAGAAGTTTGGACTGAGAAGGACTAAGGGGAGGGAGAGAACGAAGGCGGGAGGGAGAAAGGAAGGAGGGAGGAAAACCTAGAGAGAAAGTGGGAGGGAAGACAACGGGGGAAGGGAAGGAGTTAGAAAGAATGCAGGGAAGGGAGCAAAAAGGAAGGAGGGATTAAGAGAGGAGCCAGAGGGAAACAGGGAGGGAGAGCAGCTGTGAAGGAGAAGCTTGGCCGGAAACCCCAAGGGAGAGGAGACTTTGAGAAGGCCTGTCTGGTAGCTGAGATAAGAGCTCCCTCTCTGACGTTACAGAGTAAAAAGACTTGATCAACATGGAAAGCACATTCCTTGGTACTCCTGTCATTTAGGTCAACAACACCTCAGGCCATAGGGTGCAGGGCAGGGTTGCACTCTGGGGCTGCTGAATAATTCCTCAGGGTAACAGAGCCCAGAGGAAAGGGGTCCAGACCTCACCCAGGGAGAGAAGGAGGAGGCAGTGGGGAGGGTGGGAAGGAGGGCAGAGAGGGTGGATTTGTTGCCAGGGCACTGGTTGAGGGTCACAGATGGAAGGAGGTGGTGTTTGTTTATTCTTCGATTTATTCAACAAATATTTACTAAGGAACTATAATGTGCTGGGCCCTGCCCCAGGCCTCAGGGTCACAGAGACAAACAGCCCCAGCCCCCAAGTTGTGAGCAGTGTAGTGGGCAAGACAGACAGAAAACAGACAGTTACCATCTCATGTGATCATTAGCACAGAAGGAAAACACACTGCTGGTGGGCCCCACACTCTGGTGGGGGAAGAGAAGAAGGGAGTCTACTAGTGTAAAAATGGTGTTGGGGCAGTGTCTAACCTCCTCTAACTTCACAAGGGGGAAGGAGAATCAAAATCAACAGCCCAGGTCAGATTCCTATGAGGCGGAGGTCAGACATGCCTCTTCTCTTTGCCATCTTTACCAATTCTGACACCAATTGTCCCTCCCATGGCGCTCTCTACTTCTCTGCTGGGCTAGATAATTCATTGCCATGGCCACATAGAACTCACAGACAATGGTCATGATTATGGGGTTTATTACGGAAGTTATCGTTAGGTGCTGTTGAGTTGGTTCTGACTCATAGTGACCCCGTGTACAACAGAACAAAACATTGCCCGATCCTGCACCATCCTCACAAACATGCTTGAGCCCATTGTTGCAGACACTGTGTCAATCCATTTTATTGAGGGTCTTCCTCTTTTTTGCTGACCCTCTACTTTACCAAGCATGATGTCCTTCTCCAGGGACTAGTCACTCCTGATAACATGTCCAAAGTATGTGAGACGAAGTCTCGCCATTCTTGCTTCCAAGGAGCATTCCCTGGAGAGAATCCTAAGCTTGTTCCCACATTTCTGGGCACAATGTGTTTTAGATGAAAGTGGTGGTAAGTGTTCTCTTCTTTGCAGGTGAGGAAGCTGGGGAGGAGCACAGATCAGGCACATATAGCTTGGCAGTAACTCTAAGATGAAGGGACAGAGGAACCTCACCTGGAAACCTGTTTGCCTGTTCCAAGGTCTTAAGTATCCACCTATCTCAGCTGCCTTATTTTATGTTTTCCAGCCTTTAGTCAGCTCGTGGATTTTCACAGTTCCAGGTATCCTACTGAATGGAGATCTTCAACTGACACTCACTGTTAAAAATGATGCTAACTAACCTTAGGGCTAACGCCAGGCATTGTGTTAAGCGCTTCTACACACTTTAATTAATTCAATTATCTAATTTAATTCTCACAACAATCTTACAAGGTGAGTAATCACCCTCCCCCATTTTACAGATGAGGAAACAGACATATAGAGGGGTTAAGAAACATGTCCAAGATCACATAGCTAATAAGTAGCAGAGCTGGGTTTTGAACTCCTGCCTGTGTTACTCCAGAAATAGATCTCTTACTCACAATTTAACGTCCATTTCATTGCACTAACATTTATGGAAGGTCTACTATTGGCTGTATTGAAGAGAATAATTGAAATAACCTTGAATGAACATGGCAAATGCTAATGATCAGATTTCCTTTGAAAAGAAAGAAATGCTCAGTGGAGTGGGCACTGTGAGGGTGAACTTTACTTCTTTTTTTATCCTCAAAAACATCCTTAGTGTTGTTGCTTCATACACTTTACAGTTACAACCACCTCTAAAAGAACGGAAGCCCCCGGCTTGAAGTGTCATCCTGGGTATGGCCACATGGTGTCCCTCCAGCTCAGTCTAAACCTTAGAGACTCCTGGCTACCGCTAGTCTCTGCCTAGCTGAGGGGCGCCGGCTAATTGGAGCAGAGCAGAGCAGAGCAGACCCATGCCCTCAGGCCACTTTAAGGTGCCAGGGCAGGGAGGTGCTGAAGGGAAGAGGGGACAGAGGGATGCTTCTTAGGTCAGAAGATGGTGTTTCGTTTGCTTCTGAGGGTTCCGATGGATAGTCTGAACTTGAAGATTTATTCTATAGGGGACTTTCAGGTTGTCTGAAGGAAGGGAATGGGAAGGTTTTACATTTGCAGAGTAGGAGGTGGGCTTCCAGGGGGTTGAATAATTTGAGAGAGGGCAGGGAGGAGGCTGGAGTGGGGGTGAGACATAAAGGGTCCAGAATTTTTTTGTAGGAGTGGTTAAGGGGCAGCAATGTGGTTGGAAGGAAGGGTTGGGGATTTGTTTGGAAGCTGTGTTTACACAGCAAGCACGCTATTTATGCCACACGTAATTAAAAAAAAAAAAAAGTTTTCTGAAGAAGCCTGTTTCCCCATTTTACCTTAGTTTTCTTGCCACCCTGGCGCTCAAACTCTGGCTTGTAAACTTCATACTTGGTAATTGTTTTTTTTTTGGTCATTCAAACATTTGACTGTTTTAGTATCATTTGAATTTCCTGTAGGGCCTGGTCGTCATTGAGTCAATTCTGACTCATAGAGACGCCATATGTGTGAGGGGAGAATTGTGCACCATAGGGTTTTCAATGGCTGATTTTTTTTCAGAAGTAGATTGCCAGATCTTTTTTCCAAGGCACCTCAGGGTGGACTTGAACCGCCAACCTTTTGGTTAGCACCAAGCAAGTTAACTGTTAGCACCCCCCAGGGACTCTTCATGTAGGGCGTTGCTTTTCAAACTTAGGTGTGCATCACAATCACCTTGTTAAAACACAAATTGCTGGACCCCATCTCCAGAGTTTCTGATTCTGTGGGTCTGGGGTAAGGCCTGAGGATTTGCATTTCTAAAAAGTTTTCAGATGATGCTGATGCCGCTGGTCTGGAGACTATAGTTTGAGAACCACCACTGTAAAGGAATTACTTTTCTCACATTACCTCCTAGTGTACCTTCATTTTAAAAGCCAAAGCATCTGGATCTTTCCACCGCATGCCCAGATATGGGGGATGGTGAGGGACTGGTAAACTTAGCTCAGTCAATGGGGCTGATTTTCTCAGAGTCTGGGGCAAATGTAAAGCTGAGTGGATTGGTGAGAGAGCCTTAAGAGGCAACAGCAACCTCCTGGTGACTGGACCGGTCAGTGTATCAGTGTGTTACCAAGCTCCCTGCTTCAAACTGCTTAGCTACTTTGGTACTGGCTGGGTCCAAGCCTGTTGTTCCAACCTCCCTTAATTCTTTGAAGCCTCAATAGCCTTCCAGTAAACGTCCATACACTTAACTTAGTTGGTGTCATTTTTGTTGCGTACAGCCCACATCAACCTTTCCTCTGTACTACTTCCTATGATAGCAGCGTGGAGGAAACTGAGTGAACTACATCACACCAGAGTTAGCAGCAGAGCTAGGAACTAGAGTCCTGAGTCCCCGTCTCCCAGGCCAGGGCTCTTCTCTCGGCACATACAACTTCCACCTCTGGATCTACCACAGAGCCCTGCTCAGAAAGACTTTTGCACTGTTAGCTACATTAAATCTTTCTGAAATATGGTAGGATATCCAAATGTATAAATAAAACCAAGCAGTAGGCACTCAATTAAGGTTTGCAGCCCTAAATACTACACTTCTGTGACTAATGTTTCTCTTAAAAACAGATTCAGCCTTTTCAGCAATTGCAGGCAGTTTTAAAAATGGTAGAACTCACACTCTGTTTTTAGATACTTACTGTTTGTTAGTTGTTTGCCTATTTTAGAATTTTGGGCCTTGTTGCTATGGATGAGGATTTGCTATGAAAATGTTGGTGGCTGAGGAGCAGAGGTATCCCAAAGGAAAATACTCAAGTTGGTCCCTTCGCTATTTCCTCTACACCAGCCCACAATCCCTAGGAAGATGGCTTTAGAACAAAAGGAGGCAGTTCAACTGTTACTACTGACATGGGTATAACCAGTCCACAGCCCTAAAGTGTTATACACACACAGTGGGACTGCCCCTTCTCCCCAGCTTCCCTTAAGCTGCCCTTTCCCCTTAGAAGGCAGCTCTTGGCTTCTGCGTACCTCTGGAGGCTGGAGTGGGAGGGAACAACATCTGCAGCAGCTACTAGCTGTGTTAATTTTGGATTTTACTTTTTTGGGTCTTATATTAGTTTCTTATTGGTACTGTAACAGTTTACCACTTAGTGGCTTAAAACAACACAAATATATTATTTTACAATTCTGGAGGTCAGAGTCCCATTGTTTACAGAGCTAAAACCAGAAGCTATGTTCCTTCTGGAGGCTCTAGGGGAGAATCTGTTCCTTGCCTTTTCCGGCTTCTAGAGGCTGCACACGCTCCTGGGATCCTAGCTCCATCATACCAACCTCTGCTTCCTTCACATCTCCTACTCCGACTTGGACCTTCCTGCTTTTCTCTTATAAGGATTCTTGTGATTACGTTGGGCCTGTGGTACAATGGATCACTTTTATATGGCCTTTTGCTCCATAGTCTTGTAACTCCCACCAAATCACTGAGTGGGACTATGCAAATAAGGTGCTTGCGGCCCACCGAGGGGACTGGACAGCTTGCTAATAATACAAATAAAGTGCATGGCACCTTTGTGGGGGTGGGACCATGCAAATAAGTTGTATGAAACCCTAATGAGGGGATTTGTCAGTTTTGCCATCCTGCTAGGCTTAAAATGAGCCATCCCAGGAAAGGGGAGGCATCATTACCACTAAGAAAGAAGAACTAGGAGTGGAACAAATCTTTTGGACCCAGGATCCCTGCATGAGAATCTCCTAGACCCAGGAGAGAGAGAGAGAACTGTAACACCAGAGATGGTGATATATGGGGAGAAGCAGCGGTAGAGAAATGGTACAGCGGAGACAGCAGAACTAGGAGACGGGCAGGAAACAGCGCAGTGGGCTTCCTGGCCCACAGATCGACAAAACCGAGCAACTTTGGGCAAGAGGCTTGCTGGTGGAGTGGGGTGCCTCTGGGCGCTTATTGGTGGAGCTAAAGAGCTTTGTAACACTTGAGCAGGGCAGAGGGCAGGCTGAGGGGCCGAGGGGCTGAGGGCCAGAGAAAGGCCTGCCTGCAGGCATGGCTGAGAAGAGGCTGTCCTGATCGAAGAACTGTATCCTGAGTTGTAACCTGTTATTTCCCTAATAAACCCCATAACTGTAAGTATGGTTTGTGAGTTCTGTGTGGCCGTTGGCAACAAACTATCGAACCCAGCAGAGAAGGAGAGTGTGTGGGAGGGATGACTGGTGTCAGAACTGGTAAAAAGGCTGGAGGGTGGAAGTATGTCTGACTTCCACCTCATAGCAAACAGCCTTGGGCTGTTGATGCTGATAGTGATTCTCTCTCCCCCTTGTGAAGCTAGAGATCAGATGCCCCACCACCATGCCATTTTTACAGGGCCCACCTGGATAATCCAGGCTAATGTCCCATCTCAAGATCCTTAATTTAACCACATCTGCAAAGTCCCTTTTGCCATGTGAGGCAATATATTTATAGGTTCTGGGGATTAGGATACAGACATCTTTGAAGGGGCTATTATTCTGCCTCCCACAGGTCCCAAGTTCCTCTCCTGTAAAATGGGAATAATCATCCCTACTTCTCAGGCAAGTGAGGAGATCAAAGACACTTGTTTCTCTGAAGAAGCTCTTGCTGAACAGTGAAGACCAGCACAGGTGGTAGTTATTGCTCTTATGACCCGAGCTCACCTGGGTGGACAGGTTGGAAAGAGATGCCTACACCCATAACTCAGCCATACTACCCCTATGCTCCCTGTACTTTGTGTGTGTGTGCGTGCATGCACACATAGGGGGTTAATGTAGGGTCAGTTTTCTAAGTAGTGCTTCCTTCCTTCAGAAAGCCTAGCAAACCTGTGGACAAATGTCTAGGACAGTGGTTTGTAACCCTCACTGTGCATCGGAATCACTTGGTGAGCTTTTAAAAAAATGCAGATTCCCTGAATTCCAGCCCCTAGAGGTTCTCCTTCAGTTAGTCTGGGGTGGAGCCCAGGTATCTTGTTCTGCCAGAGCTCCCCAGGTGATTCTGAGGCAGTTAAGGTTGAAGACCACGCATCTACGTCAACATGTGGGAAACCTGGGGAAAAGATTGCAGCCTCTGAGCAAAGCTGGGATGGATTAATGGCAAAAGCAAGAGGTATAGGCAGCTTTGTTTAAGAGGCACCGAGGACTGTAACTTCTGCCTGTTGCTCTGCTCTCTGGCCCCAGCACTAACCCAGAAAGATTGCCCAGTGGGAGTTGGTTGAGGGGCTCTGGGTTTAACAAGACAGTCATGAGGCTGTGTTTTGTGTCAACAGATGCTGCTTCTCTCAAGCCCATAGTGAAGCTACGCCAGGCCGCTGAGCAGCACATTCCTGGTTCCTGGAGCCCTCTGAACCCTGAAAGGGGGATGCACCTCCTTCAGCATCTCCCTTCTGTTTTCAGTGGGAGAGGGGAAAGGGTGCAAGCAAAACTCTCCCTGACAGGTCAGCCCACCCCAGTGGCATCACTAGAGGGTGTGGACCACACCCCTTGACACTGTCAGAGGCGGTGACACCAAAATGACCCTAGGATCCATGGCAGCCATGGTGGGCGGGCCGGTGCCACAGGGGAAGGGGTCGCCAAGACAGTGGCATCACTAGAGTTGGTGTCACCCATCACCCAGCGCAATAACTTGTCACACTCCTCCCGCCCTGCCGGTCAGGATGTGGTGGGTGGGCATGGTGCTTGCCATTGGGCAGAGGGGCCGGGGTCTCTGTCTTGGGCACTGGGAGACGGGAGAAGCTGTGGGGAGCCAAGGCGGGCAGGACCGCGCGGCACAGCGCTCAGGCCAGTGCGGAAGGAGGGGGGCGGGGGTTCGCTGGCTGGCCCCGCCCATGGGTGACGTCACGAGTGACCGAACTGGGTAACACCAACCCTAGTGACGCCACTGGCCCACCTCCATCTCCCAGTGAGGAGGAGGGACAGTAATCAGTCTCCTGGGGCAGCAGTCAAGAAACTCTAATTAGTCAGGGACCAGAGAGGGAGGCAGTGAGAGGGCATCTTTCTCCAGTTCGGTGTTTTTCCAGGACTGTTATTGGGACAGGCAGCCTCCTTTGACCTGGAGGAAGAGGCTTCCCGTTTCCTGAATTTCTGGTTTCTAGACATGGAAGCAGGAGTCCCTGGGAGGCATAACTGGTTAAGTACTAGCTTGGCTACTACCAGTACAAACCCACCCAGAGGTGCCTCAGTAGAAAAGCATGGTGATCTGCTTCTGAAAGGTCACAGCCATGAAAACCGTATGGAGCAGTTCTACTCTGAAACACATGGGATCACCATGAGTCAGAATTGACTTGACAGTAATTGGTTTGGTTTATTTGGTTAGACATGGAAGCGGTGTCTTTGGGGGCTCCAAGTGCCATAGGCTGCATGAGGCTTTAACGCTGACTCTGGATTCTAGCTTGCAGATAATACTCATTTCACCCACAGTCCTACTCATTTTTATATAAGAGCAAGGGAATATATATATTTATACATATATATGTGTGTGTGTATAGTGCTTACTGTGTTGCAGGCGCTATGCTAACTACTTATACTACTTACATGCACTATCCCATTATCTTCATAAAAACCTTGGGAGGCGGGTACTATTTTACTTTCCCCATTTTACAGATGAAGAAATAGTGGCTTAGTTTGGTTACATAGTGTTATAGATTGAATTGTGTCTCCCTAAAATATGTACTGTAAATCTAACCCCTTTACCTGTGGATATATCCCACTGGGAATAGGATTTTCTTTTTTTTTCATTTCATAAAGTTTTTAAAAAATATATTGTGTTTTTGGTGAAAGTTTACACAGCAAATTAGGTTCCCATTTAACAATTTCTATACATATTGTTCAGTGACATTGGTTACATTTTTCACACTATATCAGTATTCTCATTTCCATTCTGGTTGTTCTGTTTCCATTAATCTAGCCTCCCTGTCTACCTTCTTATGTTTGGTCTGGGGTAAATGTTTTCCATTTGATTTTATTCAGATGATTATTTAGAGGAGCAAAGTACTCATGGGTAATATTATTAATTTTATGGACCAATCTGTCATTTGACAGAAGACCTCTAGGAGTGGTTTGAGTTCCAAGTTTAAAGGGTATCCCAGGGCAGTAATCTCGGGGGTTAATCTGATCTCTACTGGTCCAGTAAGCCTGGCATTTTTAAGGGAATTTGAGCTTTGTTCTACATTTTTCTCCCAGTCTATCCAGGACCATCTATTGAGTCCAGGGAATAGGACTCCTTTGTTATGTTATTGAGACCATATTGTAGGGAGCGTCATAAACCAATCACTTCTGAGATATATAAAGAGCAGATTAGGCCCAGAGACAAGGAAGCACAGATGGGCAGATGGGGAAAATGATGCCTTGCTACATGAAGATCTCCAAGCAGGGGCGGATTATCCAATAGGTAAGGTAAGCACAGCACTTACCTTGCTTACCAGATCATCTGTCGTGAACAATTTCACATTTTTTTCACCACATCAAAGATTCCGTTTTGAGGTATGGGTGGCATCTGCCTCTCTGCCAACCCCACAGCACCTTCTAAAGAATCAAAGCCTCATTTCAAATTAACAGTCTCTGACAGGGGCAGAGGACGCAGTAAACAAGGTAAGCATAGGTTTACTTGTGCTTATTTACTAATCTGTAGTGAACAATTTCACATGAGTTTCACCATATCAAAGATGTGATCTGGTAAGCAAGGTAAGCTGTGCTTCCCTTGCCTATTGGATAATCCACCCCTGTCACCAAGGAACTGAGAAACAGCTGAAAAGATATGAGGACCTTCCCCCAGAGCTGACAGATAGAGAAAGTCTTCCCCTAGAGCTGGTGCCCTTAATTTGGACTTCTAGCTTCCTAAACCATGACAAAATAAATTTCTGTTAATTAAAGCCACCCACTTGTGGTATTTCTGTTATATCAGCACTAAGAAACTAAGACATGTAGTTTGCCCAGTGTTACAAAGCAAGACCAGGATTTAAGACCAGCCAGCTGAATCCAGATCTTGTTATCTTAACTATGGTTTCAAGGGGTGCGGTGAAGATTGGTTGGAGGGCTGCCCTCTCTAAGGGACCCGAAGGAACGAGTTGACATGAACACAGTGCAGTGTCTGTCCCTGCCCTCCAAACCTGCCTGGACTCTGAGCCCACCTGACAGGGGCATCAGTGGATGGGTCTGGAATTGCTACTCAGGAACCAGAACCACCAGGTCAGTGAATCTTCTCCCGCTGCCATATGGCTTGTTCTTTATCACTGGATTACTTCTTCCCTCTCTCCCCGCAACCTCCCTTCTTCCTCCTCCTCTTCTTTTCTTTCTTCTCCGTTTCTTCCTCCTTCTCTTACATTCAATTAGCATTTACCACATCCGTTCTTTGCTGGGTGTGGAGGCTCCAGGCTGGACTGGGAACGCTACTCTGGCAGAATCAGCCTGCACGGCTGCATCTTGATTTCCTGCCTAGTTCTCAAGGGCCTCCTTCCTCAGCGGGTCTGGTCCTATTCTCTCCCTCCCCAGCCCTCGGTGGGGCCTTGCTGAATGGGCTCATTGCTGATTGCTGGATTTGGTATGGCTGCCCAAAGGGACTCCATGGCCTTTGGATCTGGTCCTTGGCTGGCCTTGCTGACGCTTGCAGGCTTCTGTAGCTGTGTGTTGCTCCGGTCTCTGTCCTGCTGGGCCGCATATTCTTTCCGTCCTTCTGTAGGGGAAGCTGTTTACCTTTTGTGCAGTTGCCACTGATGCCAAGAGCATACTGGCTGCTGAATGATTCTGCAGAGTGAACTAACTTAACTCTCCTATAATTCAGACCTTTTGCCCTGCCCTCTCACTCTCCACAGGTTCTAATATGTGTGTAAAGGGAGCTCTGTGTGGGTGTCCATACATTATGTGTGAGTACAAAGTACTGGCTCCTGGGAAGAGAAGAGCTGTGGTTTCTTCATTATGTCAATTTGGAATATGCATATTAAAATACACACTGTCCCCAGGGAGATGCTTAATAGCTTTAATGAGCTTCCCTGTAGATCTCAAGGGATACCTGCTAAATGACATATATTAATTGGAAATCTGGATGTGGAGCTGATTTGGGCCAGGTGTCCCCACTTTGCAGTCATTGTCAAATTCTGGAAGTCAATTTCAACTTTATCGAGGAGGAAACCAAGGCCCTGAGAGGAAAGTGGGGCTAGGTTTACCTTACCAGGGCCTACCTGCAGCTTCAGTACATCTCCCTAGTTCAGCAAGCCATTGGGCTGGGTTAGAGTTCAGTACATAAACCAATTGAATAGGGAAACCGCCATGTTCGAAACTGTGGGTGAGCCAGTGTGTTATATTCTTGAAGAACCAGCAGACAGGATCTTCTTCTTGCTTTGTCCTCCAAATCCATTGAGGGTGACCAGATGGGGGAATACATGCTTATCTTTTTAAGGGAAAGAACTGCAACTGGTCATCAACTATTGCCACAAGCAGGGGAGGAGAAAATAATGAAAGAGGCCCAACATGGTGAGCCTCTACTCCGTATGTGCCTGGTACTCCGAGATTTAGGGTCCTCGTGAACTGAAATCCCATCATGGACATGAAGCTATCTCCAGTTTTCTATGGCTCAACGTCATGGGGGAGGAGCAGAATTAATTTCCAGGCACTAAGAGTTGTATGGAAGTAGCTGGACAAGTTGAACCTAAATGGAGTTTATAACTGGGAATGGGAGGTGACATAAGACCATCTGAGTATATATAAGTGTGGGTAGATAATAACAGAAGACCAGATTGCCACCTCCATTCCAATGCCTTGGCCCTTTATGACTCTAGGAAAAAAGAAAAGGAAACCTCGGTAGGATGGGGATTAAAAAGAAACTGAATTATAGAGATGTGAAGTCGTATTTCTTGTATACTTGAATTGTGGTCTGAGAGTCATACCCACTACACTACTAATAACACTTGTTTGCTTCTAGCGTGTTCTTTCCTCCCCTGATTCACAACATATGCACAGTGATATGACTGTTTCTCCAGCCTTCTTCCCCAATTACCTCCCTTCCCTTGTGGGGTCCTGGAGACTCATATGAACTCTTCTGCAGTCTATATCCTCTTGCTCTTAACACAGTTACCAACATTCCTACTCCTCAGCCTTGGCTACTGTTGTTTTGCTGTAGTTCCTCTGACTTGACCCAGCCCCATTTGATAAAAACTTCCCCGCCATGCTGATGTCATCCTCCCTGTCCTCGCCAGTGATGAACTAGTCATTCCTGCATGGTTTCTGATGTTGCTTCCTTTCTCCCAACCTCCTGCCATCCTGTGTCTTTGCTCAAATCATTGTTGAGCTGAGATGGGAGAAGTTTTGTTCCCTAATTATTATCAATTATGCTCTAAAAGGAGCCCTGGTGGCACAGTGGTTAAATGCTATAGCTGCTAACCAAAAGGTTGGCAGTTCAAATCCACCATGTGCTCCTTGGAAACCCTATGGGGCAGTTCTACTCTGTCCTATAGGGTCACTATGAGTCGGAATCCACTCGACGGCAACAGGTTATGCTCTAAATAGGGTGACCTTATTCTTATTTTTAACAGTAACAGCCAATATTTCAACTTTCACTCTTTCTTCATTGTTAGGCTCAAGGGCCACTTCCTCCATGAAAACTTTATTGATTTCTTTCCTTCCCCCTTCCTCATGCTGGGTCAGGCTCTCTGTCACTTATTCATACCTCTGTGGTTGCATATATTCCATTGTATTAAAATGATCAATGTATGCATGTTTTTCTCTCTGAAAGCCTCTGGAGGCAGCCCCTGGAGACTCATATGAGGGTCTAATTTATTTCTGCATCCTTGGTGCCTGGTATAAAGTAGGTGCTCAGTTAACATTTGATAGACTAAGGTCTACTAGCCTGTAGCTCTGTGATTCTGTTCAATATCTGTTTCAGATTTGTGGACATTTCTCAACACTTGAGACTGGAAGAAAAGTCAGTATTTTTCTGGAGCTTTTGCCCTTGCTCAAAGGGTTTATGGGACTAAAGAGATTGGTTTAGGAGGACTGGATCTGACTTTCCAGTATATATCTAGATCAGGACCATGTTAAATACATATGGAGGAGGATAACAATTTGTATTTCTCATTAATAATTAGCATGGTGTTTGCATCATGATCCGTCTCACACATTACCTCAAAAATGGTGGTTCTTTAGTACAACAAAGGAAATTAGAACTGGGTTCAGCCTTCTAAGTGCTGAACAGGTGTGTCCTTCTGTTTCCACTTAAATTCTGATTACAGTCATTACCCACTGATGGTTTCCTGCTTCTGCCAGGCTCAGCCCAGGCGAACATCCTATGTTTGTTCCCTGTCACTCAGGTCTTGTGTCAAACAGTTTGACCACATCACTCAAAACTGGGTGTGGATGGAGCAGCTGAGGCCATACCATCGAGGTATGTACAGCATCAGAATCTGTAGACTGTGACTTAAGTAGATGGCTTTGATTTAGTGGTAGGGTATTTCCAAACTGGATTGAATTGTGTCCCCTTCAAAAATGTGTGTCAACTTGGCTAGTCCATGATTCCCAGTATTGTGTGATTGTCCCCCATTTTGTCACCTGATGGGGTTTTCCTATGTGTTGTAAATCCTACCTCTATGATATTAATGAGGTGGGATTAGTGGCAGTTATGTTAATGAGGCAGGACTCAATCTGCAAGATTAGGTTGTGTTTTAAGTCAATCTCTTTTGAGATATAAAAAAGAGAAGTGAGCAGAGAGACATGGGGATCTCATATCACCAAGAAACAAGAGGCAGGAGAATAGTGCATCCTTCGGACCTGGGGTCCCTGTGCTGAGAAGCTCCTCGACCAGGGAAGATTGATGATAAGGACCTTCTCACAGAGCTGACAGAGAAAGCCTCCCCTGGAGCTGGTGCCCTGAATGTGCACTTCTAGCATCCTTGGCTGTGAGAGAATAAATTTCTGTTTGTTAAAGCCATCCACTTGTGGTATTTCTGTTATAGCAGCACTAGATGACTAAGACTAGAGGCCCCTGTCCCTGAGACATGATGGCCCCAGACAGCACTGATCATCTGTAAGAAGAACATGGCATTCTCCCCTCTCTGGTGACTTTTCCTGCTTCCTGAGTCCCACCTTCCTACCTGGGGCATCCAGCATTGATCCTGTTCTGGGACTTAGGCCAGTTTGGCCCCCAGTCAGCCTGGCTCCTCCTCTACTGGGGCTCCAGACCAGCTCCCTGGTGCCTACGCATTGCCTGTCTGCAGTTCAGAAATGCTCTCCCCAGCCCAGTCTGACTGTGGCTTTTGGTTTGGCCCCTCACCTGCTTCACTGATAGGCACCAACTGCCAATTGCAATCCCCTTCTTGGGTCTCCGCTGTGGGATTTGATTCATCCCGAAACATGCCTATCCAAGGGATAGCGACACTATTGCAGTCGGTGAAGGGCTATTCCACATATGCTCACAAAGCACCCTTCAATTCCACAAAGGCAGTGAGTTCCATAAAACCTTTGTTCATCCAGTGTGCCAGGGGCCAGAACAAACGACTCAGAATAAACCATGATTGGACCATCCAATTCTTTGGTTAGAAAGTGTAGGGTAATCCGGGTGACTCTAAAATGGACAATGTTGTGGTCCAAATAAATTTTTTGACAAGAAATAAGCATTGCCTATGCAGAGGGAAGCCATAATGAAGGAAAGTTACCAGCCACTCATGCTACCCTTGGTGTGCCATCTTGGGAACAGACTGCAAACTGAGTAGGAGGTTTAGGGATAGCTGTGTGACAATGCTGCCACTTTAAGGTTTAATTTCCCAAGGGCCACTGACTATTTCCTTGAGGAATTCATATGTCCTACGGAGCCCTGGTGGTGCAGTGGTTAAGATCTACAGCCGCTAACCAAAAGGTCAGCAGTTTGAATCCACCAGCTGCTCCTTGGAGACCCTATAGGGCAGTTCTAACCTGTCCTATAGGGTTGCTATGAGTCAGTATCTATTCAGTGGCAACGGGTTTGGGGTTTTTTCTGTATGGGCATTTACCACTAGGAGAATTTAGTGTTCGGATTATGGTTGCCGAGTTAGATTTGTGTCAGGTGTTTCAACTGAGAAACAACACCTAGGACAATCTAGTCCAGCGGCATCCAACTTTGCTGAATGTTAGAATTATCTGGGAAGCTTTAAGAAATCCCCATGTCTATGCTGCATCCTAGACCAATTCACTCAGAATCACTGGTGGTGGAACCCATGTGTCAGTATTTTTTAAAGTTTCCCAGGTGATTGTAATGTACAGCCACAGTTGAAAGCCATTGGTCTAGTCATCTATACTTTTCCCATCCAAATCTTTTATTAAAATAGTCTAAATGTTAGACTAGTCACATTACTAAATATACACAAAATGATAACAATCCATAATAAATGTTTAAATAAATATAACTAGGTACAATGTAGAAATTCTCTTGTGCTAGATCAAGAATTGACAGCTTTGAATTGTGGTGTTGGCAAAGAATATTTAATATACCATGGACTGCCAAAAGAACAAATATATCTGTCTTGGAAGAAGTGCAACCAGAATGCTCCTTAGAAGCAAGGATGATGAGACTACATCTCATATACTTTGGACATGTTATCAAGAGGGATCAGTTCCTGGAGAAGGACATCATGCTTCGTAAAGCAGAGGGCCAGTGAAAAATAGGAAGACCCTTGATGAGATGGACTGACACAGTGGCTGCAACAATTGGCTCAAGCATAGCAATGATTGTGAGGATGGTGCAGGACCAGGCAGCATTTCATTCTGTTGTACATAGGGTTGCTATGAGTTGGAACCGACCTGAGGGCACATAACAACAACAACAACAGATCAAAAAAATGTCATTAATCATTGCTTTCTATAATCCTGGTTTTCTTCATTTTGTGTTAAAGAAAAACCTTGAACTTTCTTCCACTTTTAGTGCTAAAAAGTTCTGGGCCAGTTTTGTGAAACTGGCATAGTGCTAAGAGCTTAGAGGAAAATTCCAGCTTTGGAGCAGAGGTCAAATTTGAGAAACATTACCAGAATTTAAAGGAAATATTTTAAGCTGAAAAAGATGGAAAAGGCAATAATAGATGTGTAAACCGATCATGGAATTCAACATATAAATTATTTTCTGTCTCAAGGACTAAGAAGTGGATCAACTGTGATGAAAAGTATACAAAAACATTTTACTAATTAAAAAAAAAACCCTGGAATTAGAGATTAACCATCTTTGGATGATCCAATTCTTTGATGGATTCAGAGTTGAAGCAATTCTGATCAGCTGAAATCAACACCAAAGTCTCAGCTTTCAAACTAGACAGAGACAGGCTTGGGGATTAAAAACCAGCCTTGAATGAATCAGACCTGCCTCATGTGAATTGGGGCACATCCTGGATTTCCACTGCCTGTTACTATGTTTTAATTTAATTTTTATTTTATAAAAGTACCACAAACATATAGTTTAGAAAGGCAAAGAGAAACTATAAAAACTATAATGAAAGCAGTAGTTCTATGTGCCCCCTACTCCTATGACTGATTTCTGCTCCCTAGAGACACTTTCATTCAACTCTGGCTGTTTCTACTGTTTACTATGAGTGGGAAAAGACTCGATGGCAATGGGTTTTTTTTTTTTTGATATATGTTCATATATGATAGCATGATTGTGAGATATTGCAGGAAAGCATGAAAGGACAAATCCCAGTTTTTGAACCTTGGTTGTACTGGAAATGGTGGGGCGCGTAAGTGGAAGGATACGACGTTGTTATGGTGAGAGGAGGTGGGTTTGAACTTCGAATAGAACGTGCATTACTGTGCATTGTAGAGAGGGGTTTGATTTCTAAAATCTTTTGTGAAAACTTACTCTTGTGAACTGGGCTTTGACTGTTGCCCTGCTACTGACCCTTGGGTTCCAGCATCAATAAGAATTGTAGTATAATTAATTTCAAGGAAGTGTGTCTCACTCCTTAGAAGCGAGGATGGTGAGACTTTTTCTCACCTACTTTGGGCATGTTATCAGAAGGGACCAGTCCCTGGAGAAGGACATCATGCTTGGTAGAGGGTCGGTGAAAAAGAGGAAGATAATCAACGAGATGGATTGACACAGTGGCTGCAACAATGGGCTTAAACATAGCAACGATTGTGAGAATGGTTCAGGATGGTACAGTGTTTCATTCTGTTGTACATAGAGTCGCTGTGAGTCGGAACCAACCTGATAGCACCTAACAACAACAGGAGTCTTACAAGCAAATCAGCTGAAAAACTAAGGATACTTGGAGAGGAATTGAAATCTGACTAATTTTAGATCTCTGAAACTAAATTCCAGAAGACAATGGTGGGATGCCTACAAAGATTTAAGAGAAACAGCATGTGACAGAGATCTTTTTTTTTTTTTTTACCCAGCCACATTGTCATCAATATATGATAGTAACAGTGGCATTCTTAGATCTCCAAAAGCTACTACCCAAGTAATCTTTCTATAAAAATGATTAAAAAAAACTTCTAAAAACACAAATCAAAACAAGAACTTAAAAATGGGGAATTTGGGATTGGAAAGAAGCAGCAGTGAGCACTAAAACCAGTTAAGAGTTATAAAACAATGAAAATTTCTAAACCCTAATGAGACAGGGTTAAGTGTAAACAATTGCTACCATGGCAACAAAGTAGAATGCAAGAGCCATAAAACTTCAAATATTTACTTACTTATTTATAATAGCATTTTCAGGTTGTAAAGAAACCAAACTCACTGTAATTAATTTAAAGATGCAGGAAAAATACAAAGAAAATAAAATCCATCATCCCATCATCCAGAGGCAACACTGTTAATGTTTTTGTGGGTTTTTCTGTCTTTCTCTCTATATTTAAAAAAGGGATTATATTATATATATAGTTTAATATCCTATTTATTTTACTTTATAGTATATCATGGTATTTATTCATTGCTTAGCTCATTAAATACTCTTTGGAAAGATGGCTTTTAGGGGTTTTATGATATTTCATTGTAAGAGGTACCATAATTTATTTAACCATTGTCATTGGGGGACTTTTAGGTTGTTCTAGTTTTTAGGTATATTTAAGAAAAAATTCTGTTATGAAATGCCTTATTCATTATTTTTTTTAACTGCATTTTTGATCATTTTCTTTATACAGATTCTGAGAAGTAGAATTACTGGGTCAAAACTTATAAACTTTTAAAAACCTCTTGCTACCTGTTACCAAATAATTTTCCAGAAAGTTCCGATTTATTCTCCCACTAGCAGTGCGTGAGAGTGCCCATCTCACTGCACTCGTTAGTATTATAGTAAGAAATGAAACCGTTTACCAGTTTAATAAAAGGTGAGAGTTTGGAAAGACATGCGCTACATCATAGTTGGTTGGCCCTGGTGTAAGGCACAGCTGACTCTCCATCTGTAAAGCTCTTTTGATTTGTAACAGATGACCCAAGTTCATGAGGTGGAGCGTCGGCCTTCCAAAGATGCGTGATTTGGGCAGATGCTTGTAATTTGTAGGAAATGATCTCTTGCATTTTCCAGATCACAGTGAAGTTTGGCCTTACCCCTTGGCAATGAATCAGTTATTACCTTGTGGCTTGTTTCTTCTGCTTGCTCCAAATAGGCAGTTTTGACTCTCTTACCTTTAAAATGCTGGTTTCTTGACCCCTGGTGCTGGCAGGCTCTGGCCCTGGATATCACATTCCTGATGTGAGACAGGCATCCCTTTCACACCCCAGACAAGCTCACTCCTCTTGGTTTGGAATCCCTTCTCCTTCTCCTGCTAGACTCCCTGGTTAGGACAGATTCCCTGGGCTTGAGAGAGAAACAACCGAATGGCAGATCCGAGAATGCCTTCTTCCACCTCTGCCTTCTAGTTCACATCCAGTCTTGAGGGTTTGGATTTCATTTTAGTTTTCTTTATGTGGTCATAACTTTAATTTCAAAGAAAGAAGTTTGTGATCCACATAGGACATCTTGGCAACGAAATAACCTCTTAGCATGGCCTTAGATAATACATACAGGCTTTGGGTTACACTTGGTCTTAACAAAGACAAGGGCATGACAGCTGTTAGGGTGTGTTATTAAAATGCATTAAGCTATAGATCCAGGAATTCCCATATCCTAGCACTTAAAATTCCTAAGGCGGCCAGTATGTACAAGCTAATAGTCTACAAACATTCATTCATCAAACAAATATTTATTGAACACCAGTTATGTGCCAAGCACTGTTCTAGCTGCGGGGGTTTAGTAGTGAAAAAAAGAGACAAAAATTCTTGAGTTTACATAGCGCTTCCATTGTGGTGAGCATGGGGATAGGACACACGGTGTCGGGGGGGAGGTGCCGTAGCTCAGGGCACCAAGGAGGAGGCTGAGGGGTCCAGTATATATGACCGCAGGGACAGACCCTCCACATTTCACAATTGCCTGGATGACCAGACTGGCTGGCTGTGCTGCAGTGTTATTTGGAAAGATGGTGTTGTTTTCTCCTCTGAGACTATTCATAATTATAGCAGCCAGCATTTAGTGAATTTGTACTATCTGCCAGGCACTGTACATTATCTTGGTTCATCCTCATGTCAACCCTATGAGGTAGGTATTTTCACCCCCATTTTACAGATGAAAAGATTGAGGCACAGCAAGATGAATATTCCTAATGTCAATGTCACACAGCTAGAATGGGGATTTTTAACCCATGTCTTTCTCACTCTAAAGATGTGCTCTGAAATACAACCCTATACTGCCTCCACCTATCTCTGACCGGGAGCTCTCATCCTGGAAGAATGCCACTAGGCCTCAGCAGAAAATGGAGGCAAAGATAAGCAAACGGGATGGCATGAAACCACTTTACATGTCACTCAGTCTTATTTAACTCACTTTCTTCTGCACCAAGGCTACCAAATAAAGATTGTTTATAAAACAGGTAGAAGAACTCTCTTACCGAAGCAGCTGGTGACAGTGGCCCGTTGCTAGGGCAACTTAGCTGGGTGTCTGCTAGTGAAGTAATTAAGCAGGGCATATAAATTACCTCAGCTGTTTTCCCCCAGAATAGGCAGTTCCTTGCATGAAAGGAGGTGACTAGGTTTCCTCTTCCCTCCCAAAGACAAAAACAGATAGGGAGCCTTTGGACGATGGATAAAACATGTCATAGCAGGGTGGTGACCTCTCTTCATACCCACAAACCAGCAGTGGCTGGCCAAAGTGAGACAAAGGGTGTACAAGGGTGGTGTAGGCAGGTAACAGCAAGGGTAGAGCATGACTAGGTCCTAGGAGTGGTCTGGGAGGGAGGGCAGGAGCCACAAGCCAGGGGAGAATGGGTACAATAGCAGAGAGAGCCCAGAAGCAAGTCACAGGCCACGCCAGGTATTAGAAATCTCCTGAATTTATAATGAGATGGAACAAAATAATTGTACAGGGCTAGGAAGGGATTCTGTTAAGCGCTGTGATGTTAACCCTTTTACTCCTACTATCAGCAGCAACAGTACTTCAAATAGTCAGGCTTGGTAGTAAGTGGTTACATAGATTTAATGCAATCCCATTTGAGGTAGGTATTTTTAAGTTCCTATTTTACAGAGGAAGAACCAAGGATTAGAGAGGTTATTTAACTTCCCCGAGGTCAATCAGCTAGTCAACAGTGGATTCTGGAATCAAACCCATTTCTATCTAGCTCCAAAACTGAGACCTTTAACCATTCCATTTGCAGTGACTCCACTCGTGGAGATTTCATCTCCAGCTTGCTTTGAAAGCACTAAGGACCTCTGACACTGCTTGCTCTGGCCAGGGTTGGCTCAGGACCTGGTGTGGGCCTGGGTCTGCAGGTGTGAGCACCAGTGGGGCCAGCTATAGGTTTCTGGGGAAGACCAGTATACAGGCAGTTAGGTAGAGGGCCAAGAGCATGCACACAGCTGAGGATAATTACAAGAGAGGCTGCCGGACATGTTGAATTCTGTGAGAGGTGAGACGGTGCTTGGAGGATGCACAGAGGAAGGAAGGAGTAAATAATGAGTGGCCTGAGGCCAGGGGCCTAACTATGGACAATAGCGCCTAGGGCAATTAGTGTTAAATTGCTGAATGATCTCTGACAGCTAGCATGGAAACTGTGATTGCCAACAGAAACTGCTACTTGGCGCACCACCTCAAGCAGCGCCCAGGGCACACACAATATGCGCAGGGCATGGTGCCCTACTGTCCCCCGTGCCCCTCTGCCAGTTAGGCTTCTGCCTGAGGCACGCCCTTGAATTTTTCTTCCATTTCTCTTTCTTTCTCTCCAGCAGGATGTGCAATTCCCAGAGATTTGGCTAGTTTGTTGAAAGCCTGACCAGGCTTCTGACCCCCTCATACTCACTTTGCAGAAGCTCTGGAAGCTTGCTGTGGAGGCTGTAGTCATCTTGACCTTTGAGTATTTGGGAGAAAAAATAAATTATTTCCAAAAATATGTGATGAGAGGCAAGAGAAGTCGCAATGTGTATTTGTTATCTATTGCTGCACAGTAAATTACCCCAAAGTTTAGCAGCTTAAAACCACAAACATTTATTATATCACACAGTTTCTGTGGGACAGGAATTTAGGAGTAGCTTACCTGGGTGTTTCTGGCTCAGGGTCTCTCATGAAGTTGCAGTCAAACTGTTGGTTGGGGCTACAGTCATCTGAAGGCTTGTCTAGGGTTGGGGATTCATCTCCAAGAAGGCTCACTCACATGGCTGTTGTCAGGAGGCCTCAGATCCTTGCCATGTGCACCTCTCCATAGGACTGCTTGAGTGTGCTCATAAAATGGAAATTGTTTTTTTCTCAGAGTGAATGATCCGAGAAAGACATAGACACAGAGAGACAGAGAGGGAAGAGGAGGCTACACTGCCTTTTATGACTACCACTTTCACCAACTTCTATTTGTTGGAAGCGAATCACTAAGTACAAGAAAGAAGAATTAATCTATACCTCTCGAATGGAGGAATAAAAAAAAAAAAAAGGGACACATTTAAAACACCACCTCACAGAATAAACAAACACTAGATGAAAAAAAAAATTACATGGCCAAATGCAAAGACAGAGAGCGGGCAAATGTTCTCTTGAGATGGCTGTTGGTGCTAGGCAACACATTTGTGTTCTGAACATAGAAGGCAGGGTGCTTGCGCTGGTCTCTGATGCCTGCTGCCATCCAGATAACGATTCATTCCATTTTCTTCTTGTCTGGAGAAAAATCTCATTCTAAGCAAGCCAAGCTGTTTATGAATCTTTCTATCTATTCACCCATTCAGATGGGACCCAGGGCATGATAACAGCTATTCAAACTGTGGAATGTTAATTAGATGGGAAAATGTGCAGCTATCTTTATTTCAACTGAGAAGTCTGGCCGAGGTACATAATTTGCTTCAATGTCATTTGTGTCAGGATTTTGAAAGGGTAGCAATATATCACTGTGTTAGACAAAAGATGCGGGATGAAAGGAGAAGGAACTATTCATGGCAACATGGGTTTCGGGATATTAATAAGTGCAAATATTTGCTTCTCTATGGAAGCATTAAAGCTCCCTTCTTATTTCTTGGTTCTCATGCCCAAAGTTATTTGCTTTTTACTACTGCCATTGAAGTAGAATATTAGCTCATCTTTTGGCTCTGAAATGTAGCTTTTACAATGGGAAAGGGCAACACATAATCCTGGTGTTGACTAGTCACCCCTCTGTCTTGGCCGTCATTCAGGGATTCCCTAGTGAAGAGGAGTGGTTGATAGCCAAGTCTGATATTAAATCGATTTCAGAGGGAGCAATCTAACTGTCTCAACTATGAACCTGCCTCTTTGCCTCTCTCCCTGCCTCTACTCCCTTCATGGTAAAGTGGCTGACCCTGCTCAGTAAAGAGGTGCCTGGTGACCCTTTCTTCTTAGGATGGGGACTCATTAACCTTGCCTTCTTGTACCTTGATCCTCAGTCTCAGTTTTGTCTTTGGAATATAGCTCAGACACTTCTCATGTGAAAAATGACATCAGTAAGGAATCAGAGCTGCTTTCCAAGTAGAGGAGGTGATGCAGGCTTCCTGTAAGGGGACAGGAGAGCTGCCTACAATTTCTGGTGAACTACAGTAAGCCGGGCATGCTGGGGGAGGACATAGTTCATATGAGCAGACTCTGTGTGCTATGTAGATTCCTTCCTCGACATTAGGGAGGGACAGAAACCTCAACTACATACTTTTTCTAGGTCACAAATATTCCACAAAGAGAAGAACAGATACTGTTTCCCTATCCCTCCTCAATAATGGGAAATATGAATTTAGAATGTGGATGAGAATTAGTTTGGAAGAAAATTATTCCTTGAGTGGTGAGATGTTTGATTTTAGACATACCACAGGAATATTCACTGTAGACCACAGGGGAAGACCTACCTCTGTTTCTTCTACCCCCAGCATCACAGAGCCAGTACCCACCCCATGTCTCCCAGAGGAGTTGGTGGCCCCTGTGTAAACTGGACATAAAATGGAGCCATGTGTCCAAATTACCTCTCTTCTAATTTCTGAAAGCCAGACCATCAGAGATGATGGATATGAATGAAATTGCTTTCATACAGTGGATCCTTGATCAACATTTGTTGAATAAATGAATGAATAAACTCTAAGGTGGTGCAAAGGTACAGAAATATGATTATAGTCATTCATTTCATTGCCATAATCCTCATGTCAAAGCAAGAAAGGGCCTGGTGCTTTCAAAGAACACAATCCTGTTCTTGGCTTCAGTTCCTGTTCTAAAGCCAGGGAAAAAAATTTTTTAAATAGATAATTACTTTTTGTTAGAATTATGTACACATATAGCTTAAAGACTCAACCAGTTCTACAAGGTTTGTTAAGACAAAAAGCAGTCCCCAGTCACACCCCCATTTCCCCTTCTACTCAGGCAACTACTTACCACCTCTTCTGGATGTATCTTGGCATTTATTTCTTCATCTCCAACAACATGCTTGTATTGCCACCTCTTGATTTTTTTTTTTTTTTGGTCATCACCTATTGACTTCCCATTATGGAAATTGATGATTTAATTCCTTCTTCCTCTTGCCCCATCAAACACATGCACCCTCCCCGTCCTCCCAATATAATTATAATTTTGTTTGGATCAATAGTCAGTGTTTACAATATTTTGACTATGTATGCTCTTCGGGTCTGAATCATTATAGTAAACTTTGATCACTTTTCCTTTTTGTTTTCCCTGGAGTTAGTAACTGCTTTGTGTGTGTGTGTGTTGCATTTTTCATGTACTTATCACTAATTCAACCCCAAACTCTCAGCCAATTGTCTACATTTCTTTTCATTATGTTTGTTCATATCAGATAGTCTATCAATTTCATCTTTTCTTTCTTTTAAAGAATATATATACATACATCAAAGTGTTGAGAGTGGTTATTTCTGGATTTCTGGGATTGTGAATGATCTTTACATTTTCTTTATACTTTTATATGTTTCCTGAATCATTTTCACCTTCTTGAAGCAGTTTTTCCACAGCCTTCTGACCTGCTGGTGAAGGGTTGCCTTCCATGGTTGGTATACAGCTGTAATCCTGATAACTCCCTTTACCATCCGTTTAGGGATCCCCTTGCCTCTCTCCTCTGTTGGGTCTCCTGTTTTCTGTATTCTATTCTTCCCCTAAACTTTGGGTGGACACATCCTCAGTAGCTTCCTGAGAAAGGAGATATGGGATTATAAATTTTTTGAGATCTTGACCCTCTGAAAATGCCTGTTTTGACCCTCACTCCTACTGATAATTTGGCTAAGATCCTTCGATTGGAAATAATTTTCCTTCAGAATTTTGAAGGCACCATTCCACTACTGTTTAGCTTCTCTATGGTTATTTTCTGAGAAGCCTAAAACCATTCTAACTCCTAGTATTGTATATGTGACCTATTTATTTATCTTTCTCTCTGGAACCTTGGAGCCTCTTCTGTTTGTGCCTTATGTTTTGCAATTTCACACTAATGTGTCTTGGTTTGGTGTTTTCATCCATTTTTTGGGTACTCAGTGTCCCTTTCAAGCTGGAACTCATGGTCTACAGTTCAGGGAAATCTTGAATTGGTGTCAGAGGGTTTTCTGTTTTCTCTTTTTGGAATTGTTGTTGTTAAGTCGAGCCCAACTCATGGTGACCCCATGTGTGCAGAGTAGAACTGCTCTGTGGGACAAGGCTGTGACCTTTCAGAAGCAAATTGCCAGGACTGTCTTCTGCTCTACCTCTGGGTGGGTTTGAACCACTGACCTTTCAGCTAGTAGTGCTTAACCATTTGTGTCACCCAGGGACTCCAAAATTCTTATTACTCAGTCTGAACTGATTCTTTGATCCCCTTCTCTTATTTTCCCCCTTTTCTATCTTTCTGGGGGATTTCCTCAACTCTTCAACCCTTTTATTGAGTTTCTCATTTCTGCTCTCAGGCTTTTAATTTCTAACAGCTCTTCCTTTTCTCTGAATGTCCCAACCCCCTTATAGCATCCTATTCTTGCTTCGAAAAGAAGCTCTGGTGACGCAGTGGTTAAATGCTTGGCTGCTAACCACTAGATCAGCAGTTTGAACCCTCCAGCTGCTCTGCCGAGAAAGATGTGGCAGTCTGCTTCCCTAAAGATGATAGCCTTGGGAACCTTATGTTGCAGTTCTACTCTGTCCTATAGGGTTGCTATGAGTTGGAATTGACTCGACGACAACGGGTTTATTCTTCTTTCAGGGATACCATATCATCTTTTATCTCTCTGAAGATTCTAGTTATTTTTAAATGTGGACCTCCCTGTATAGTATGTTTTTTCCCAGTTGCTCCTCTCTTCTTTCCCCTCTCCCCTACTGGCTTATTCCTTTTGGTTTCTGTCCTCTGTGTTTGAGACTTTCCTCAGATGCATGGTAATCCTTAGATGTCTGTTCATGTTTAGAAATGGGGGACTAAAAAGCCTGTGGGTACTGTTTGTCAACTGGGAACTTTTCTGTAGGGTAATCCAGCTGTGTCATTTGGTGGGGAAACCCTGATGTCAATTTCTTTAAGTCTTGCCTCTTGGACCAGCCAACTTCCCCTTATAGACTGTTCCACTTTCCTGCCTGGAGGGCAAAGGCCTGGTTGCTAATGTTCTGAAACAGGATGGGAGTCTCAACATTCTGCACGTGTGTGTTCACTTAATCAGGTCCCTGGGTGGCATAAGCGGTTTGCAATCAGCTGCTAACCTAAAGGTTGGCAGTTTGAACCTACTCAGCAGCTCTGTGGAAGAAAGACCTGGAGATCTGCTTCTGTAAAGATTATAGCCAAGAAAACCCTGTGGAGCAGTTCTACTCTGTGACACATTGGGTCGCCATGAAACCAACTCGACAGCAACAGATTTGGGTTTTGGTTGTTCACTTAATTTAACCTGACCTCCTGGCCTTCAACTGAACCTGTTGTCCTTCAGTTCAGACAGCCTCTGTTTTGTCCTTTCTGAGAATACACCTCCAGTTTCCTCTGGAATAAGGCAGCAGCAGTCACCTGGTGGCATGGAGTAGGGAAGTGGATCTGGGGTTCTAATTGCTTCTTAAATAATTCTCAACTAGTCTTCCTTGTTTTACTGCCTTCCATCCCCAATTCTAGAGGCATCAGGGTTGCCAACTTCTGCCCCTTTTATTATTATATTAATTCTCAGCTTTCTCCACTGCTAATTTAGAATTTGGCTTCCTCAGCTCTGCCACCCATCCAATTGCTTACCATTTCCCCAAATTTTGTTGTGGTCTCTTCTCTATTTTCCCTGACCTTGCTGTTCTTGTTTCTAAAGAGGCTTCTGACCCTGGGCTGCAGACCCACTTCTCTCCTCGACTGCCTTCTCTCTTCTCACTGCCTCCTGCCCTCTGGTGTCACAGTAGTCAGGTGTGGAGCAGGCTAGAGCACGATTAACTCCTCTGCTCAGGAAATTTCTCTCCATCACAACAGGACCTTCCATAGAAGTGATCAAGAGCCCTTCTGGGTACAAAAGCCAGATCAGACATTAGAAACAGAGAAAGAAGAGATAACTTCTGCTAGGGTATTGAGAGAGGCCATCTCGGAGGAGGTGGCATTTCAGTGTTCAGTTGCTCATAAGCTGCCCTTCCTGCACTTGTATCCAAAAGTGGTGTTAAGAGAAGGCCTTGGAGGCACCTGCTCCCTCCAGAGAAGGGCTGCTGGACCCTCCTAGAGGTGATGGCAGAGGGAAGTAGGCTCTTCTGTGCTGTCACCTGGCAGGCTCGGTCCGGACAGGTGTGCTGCTCAGAGCCCAGACTGATGGCTGTGAAGACAGGAGGCTTCAGACATCACTCAGTGGCCTGATAACTGGATATTCCTGTAATGACAAATTACAGCTGTTTCTCTTGTTATCAGCGTAAAAACATTTCCGCAGCCGTGATTTCCCAGGAGGAGCCGTAGTTGTTACCAGCTAAGATTATGGAAATGCCTGGTGTAGGGAACATGAAGCATGGCTGAGTGGAGCGGTGTTTCTGCACCACTGGCTTCTGGGAACTCAGCCCCGGTGTTATGTGCAGAGAGAAGATCAGCCTCCTGTAACAATATCATCACTGTTAATTCTACACAAGTGTCATGTTGAGATGGACTTGGAGTCTTGCAATTTGTTATTTGACTTCTACTTCCACTGTTTTTTAGTTTGACCAAGGGCCATGGTAAGACATAAACATCAAGGAAAGTTCACTCTCTCTTATCTTGAAAAATGCTTATAGTTCAAAGTGAAGAATAATCTTGGAGTCTTCTTCTCAAGCCCGAACCCTGAGGTTCAGACTAGGGTAAGAAAGCACCAAAATATCTGCTTTGAGCCCCAGGAAGTCAAATGTCTACTGTCCCCTGAAACTTAATTCTCATTGATAGAAATGCTGAAAGATAGACTAGAACCGTCCTTGTCCTAGGACTTCTAGGCACTCCAAAGAAGGAAGATAAGCCCATGGGTAGAGGCAGTATCATGGGTCACTTAACCTTTCTGAGTCTCAGTTTCCTCATCTGTTAAATGGGGTTAATAATAGGACCTACATCATAGGGATGTTGTGAGGGTTTATGAATTAATACATGCATAGAACTTAGACAAGTGCTTGGCACATGATAAGGGCTACATGTGTTAGCTATGAGAGTACGTGTTTCAGAGCTCCTAGAGTTTGAGGACTTTCTGGCCTGAGAAATATCATGGAGATGAAGATGCAAACCTTTCACGGGGACCAAATCATTCTCCATGCCTTTTATTTTTTTTTCTGGAAAGATCTCCCTTCATGCTCCTTCCTGGCAGCCCCTGTATTCCCTAGCCTTGCTCAGCTGCCTGCAGGGAGGATCTTCTGTCTGCAGGGTCAGACCCTCCCAGTCCCTGAGCTGGTCCTGGTCTGGGTCATCTGTTCATCCAACAACATTACTGAGCACCAGTGTCAGGTTCTGGGAATGTAGAGATGAATAAAACAAGGCCCTTGCCCTCAAGGAGCGCACATTTTGGTGGGTGAGGTGGTATGGAAACAAGTCATAGCCACACAGTGTGATAACTTTGAGGTGGATGTGTGGATAGGGTGCTTGGGGAGAACCAAGAAGGTACCCTGTGGATGCAATGGCCATCTGTCCATCAAATGGCAAGCTTACCTTTCAGTGGGGTGGAGCTGGAAGGCATAAGAACTATACTTCCCAGCTCTCTTTGCATCCAGGGATGACTCTTTGACTAGTTCTCACCAATGGATCGTGTGTGAGTTGGTTTACCACTTCTGGCCAAGGTTTCTAAGAAGTGAATGTGTCTATACCAGTTCCTCTCACTCCTTCCATCAGCTAGATGCAGAAGACACTGAGACCCTAGGGGTTATGGAGCCACAAGGTAGAAGGAATCCATATCCCTAAATTTCCACGTGACAGAAAGCTTCTTGCTGACCAGGAACACCTACATTGGACTATCCTAGAATTACAACTAAACTTCAATTGGGTTAAACCACTGAAATTTGGGAATTTATTTGTTTTCTAGGGTTATCCTATTGGATACTAGTGCCTAATCTGACTGGTGGCTTCAGGAAAGGATTTCAGGAAGAAGTAACACCTGAGTCTTAGAGGATATTTAGGAGGTAACCAAGCAACTTGTAGAGACAGAGGTGGTGGTGTGATGAGGGGTAGGTGTGGGGAGTGAGGGTGGTGATTGATTGGGCTGGGGGTTGGGGACAGGGAAACATTGAGGATGATGCTTGGGTTTCTAAAGTCATTCAATAGTTTTTACTCATAGTACAAGTGGATAGAAGGGAAAGGTTGCGATTAATTTTTCTGTGACAGTTGAGACCTCACTTTTTTTAAAAAAGCTAAATCTTATATAGCATCTACTAGGTACCAGGCACTTTTATAAGCACTTTGTATGCTATATTAATTCATTTATCTTAACAATAACTCCATGAGATACAATTATTAGCCCCATTTTTACGGATCAGGAAGCTGAGGCCCAAAAGGTTAAGCTACTTACCTAAGCTTACACTGCTATGAAGTGACAGAGACAGGGTTTGGACCCAGGGACTCTGGCTCCTTGTCCATGCTCTTTACCACTATGCTTTCTTCCTTGTTTTGTAGTAGAGTGTCCAAGTTAGAGCTCTCTCTAAACCCAAGGGCCCACATAGGACCTCTTGGGCATTGACACCAACCTAGTCCGAGCCTGACTATTCAGTGATCCTTGTCTGGACGTTGAGATTTGGATTTCTGATTCTCTCATTCAAGAATCTGTTCTCCAGTCAAGCTATAGCCCTAGCTTTGAACTTGCACTTTCTCAGCTTCCTTCATCAGCCCTCCTTAGAATCTTCCCATTGCTGAGATTCAGTATGACTTGCAGCTAGATCCTCATTGGTATGACACTCTTGCAATCCCCCACAACCATGAAACACCAGGACCCTTGACCAAGGCCACACAGCAGTAAGCAGTTAAGTTTAGATTCAAACTCAGGTCTGTCTGGCTCCAAAACCACATCCTTTCATCATTCTCTGTGACCTCCCCCCATTAGCCACAGAAGTCCCTCAGAGCTCAGTCCTCAGTACTCTTAAGATCAAGGCCACAGAAGTCCCCTACTCCACCTGCCAATTTGGAGTAAGCTCCAGCCTCGGCTCTTTTTTCAGGGATATTCTTGTTCTTCTGGCCCAAAGTAGAAGGGAAGGAGAGGCCCGGATGGCTGTCCAGGTGAGCCCAACAGGCTGAGTTGCAGTTCATGAGCTTTGGCCAATGTTATTAATTCTTTAGGAGTATAGAACAACCCTAATGAGATGCAAACATCAATGGCTGAGGGAAACGCAAAGCAACTTACTGAGCAGAACTTGGGGAAGGAAAGTGGCTTTTAAAAGGTCTTGACAAAATATCTGGTGTGCAGCCTGTAAAGTGAAGAAAAAATGATTTTCTTGCATTGATTCATATTTTATTTCCAAGTTGGAAAGAGGAGAGAGGTACTGGGCAGGAGTGAGGGGCCTGGTTGTCCTTGCTATGCCAAGATAATTATTGTTCAGTTAGATGTCTAAGTGATTTTTACTTTTCAGAGGCACAGAGAGCAATTGGGGCCTGAAATAGGTTTCCAAGTGATGGAATGAGCAATAAAGGTCAATTAGCAGTCATGGCGTTGGCTGGAAAATAAGCATCAACAACCCAGAAAACAGCCAATGCCTTCCTTCCTGTCTCCTTTGTGCCCAGCAATGAGGGGAAAGGCTGTGTTAGAGGGAAAATGTGAGGTCTGCTGAGAGATGGGAGAGGAAGGAGAGGTCCTGGGCACCTGGCCTGTCTGTGTGAGGGCCATATTGCAAGCCTGAGTCTAGGCTGCTGCGGTGCAGTGAATTACTTAATATGGCCCTTTTAGCCTTGCATGGTCTTATAACTCCCACACAGTGATAGGGTGGGACTATGTAAATAAGTTGCTTGTGGCCCACCAAGGAGATTGGACAGCTTGCTAACAAGACAAATAAAGTATAAGGAACCCTTATGGGGGTGGAACCGTGCAAATAAGGTGAATGGAACCCTAATGAGGAGACTGGTCAGTTTTGCCATCCTGCTAGGCTTAAAAGAGAGCCAATTCTAGAGACTAAAGAGGGGACTTCACTACCAACAAGAAAGAAGAACCAGGAGTGGAGCTTGTCCTTGGGACTTGGGGGTCCCTGCACTGAGAACTTCCTAGATTCATGAAGAGAGAGAGAGAGAGAGCTATAACATCAGAGATGGTGAGGCGGTGGCAAGCGTGGCAGAGAAATGGAAGCAGCAGAATCAGGAGACCAGCATGAGATGGAGCAGTGGGTTTCCCAGCCCATGGAGTGAGGCGGCTACAGTGGGAGTGCCTACTCATGGAGCAAGAGAGCTGAGAGCCTTTGGGCAGGTGGCTTGCTGGCAGAGGGGGGTGCCTCCAGGTACTTGTTGGCAGAGCTAAAGAGCTTTGTAACACTTGACCAAGCAGGACAGAGGCCAGGCCTGAGCGGGGCCCAAGGGCTGAGACAGGAGGCTGAGGTGGCCGAGAGGAGCCTGTCCTCAGGAGGCCCAGAAGACCCCTGTATGACCAAGAGGAGCTGAGAGAGCTGTCCTGTGCTGATGAAGGAGACTGTCTACAGGCTTCCGGATCCTGATCCCAAGTTGTAGCCTGTTGACCCTGATCCTGAGTTGTAAACTGTTACTTCCCTAATAAACCCCATAACTGTGAGTATGGTCTGTGAATTCTGTGTGGCTATTGCAACGAATTATTGAACCCAGCAGAGAAGTAGAGAGTGCCGTAGAAGGGATGGCTGGTGTCAGAATTGGTGAAAAGTTTGGAGAGAGGAGGTATGTCTGACCTCCACCTCATAGGAATCAGCCTTGGGCTGATGCTGATGGTGATTCTCTCTCCTCATCTTTGTGAAGTTAGACAAGGTCTGATGTCACCATGCCATATTTTACAGCTTCTAAATTAAGTGCCAAGACACATGGACGCCATTCCTGAGACACTGCTGCAATTACTATCCGGAAGAATAAGCTAGGCTGGCATCTTTGTCCTTAAGTTCCCACCAGAGCCCTGGTAAGTCATGGACCTGCACTGACATGGACAAGAGGCTAACATTTGGGTTGCTGTCTTCAGGGCTAGAGCCAGAATTGGCATCAAGGGGCCTGGAGTCTGCAAGATGAGCTAAGCCATGGTTCATAGGACAGAGGTGAGGGTCTGATGCCAGAGAGTCCTTGTACAAAGGCAAAGTCCTCAGAGCCGGAGTCGGGGTAAGGGTGGCAGGGGATGAGGTCAGAGAGGAAGCAAATTAGTAATAAGCAGTATTGGTTGGGGACAGGGTCTGGGGTGATTGCCTCACACAATGGTCATTATGGACAGGCAGGGACTGGTGTGTGGGTGGGTCTTGTGCATCACTGGGAGAGGGTAAAGTGCCTACCCTGCCGCCCTGTGGCAATGCCAAGTCCGGGGCTTCACACCCTCACAGCTCCAGCCTCTCTGTTTCCTAGAATTTGTGTCTTCTAGCTCTGTTCTCACACCTTCTCCCTACCACATCTACCCCAGACCGAGCAGAGGGTGGGCACGTACACGTGTGTGTGTGTGTGTTGCCCTAGAGTGGGAGGAATTGGGAGGAATGTGGATCTCAAGCAAGAGAAGGGGTTACTGGTGCTTGATGTTCCACTTTTACTTGATAGAGAGTTGGTATTTTGTTCTGAACCCAGGCTCGAGTTCTGCTTCTTCATGGCTCAGTGGAAAGAGCAATGAATGGGGAATCAACACATGTAAGGTCTTGCCTTGAGTCTGTCTCTCACTAAGTGAGAAGGGGATTTGAAAGTGTAAGGAGGGGATCAGACACTTGAGCAGGAAGAAGCTCTTTCTGTCTCCTCTTGGAGCAGGGGGAACCCGGGGCCTGCTTCCTGAGTCTGTCCATGCTGAGTGTCATGATGGCCACTGTACACATTGACAATGTCCCTACAGTTTAGTCTTCCTTAAAGGTATCAAAAAGCATCTTTTATTTAGGAATTTGTAAAGACAATCAAAAGATTAGCAGCACCGAGCCCACTATATTTTGTTTATTAAACAGTTAACCTAATCATAAAACATGCTGTACTTATATCAGGGACACATGAGGTGCCACTTCAGAGTGGGCTGTGTGCTAGTTGCCAACCCTGCTCCCCAGGGTAACACTGACCTCTTTAGACAGAAGCTACTTGAGCTCCATCCAGCTCCCCTGTCGCCTGCCTGTCCTGATTCTGCATATTCTGCTAAACCATTTCTGCTTCCCAAGCCAGTCCATGACCTCTAGAGCTCCACACCGGTCAGTTCCTTGCTTCAGAGCTGATGCAAAAATCCCCAAAGTCTCTCAGGCATTTCACCTTCCGGGAATCAAAATTTAGCCTTTAAATTACCGAGTTTTTATTGCTGTGTTTCTGTTTCTAGTTATTTCTGGTCCTACGTCCTACTGCAGAGGTTGATGTAATTGGTTGTACTGGGTTGGATAGTGTCCCTCTCTAATTCTTGTCCTTCCTGGAACTTTAGAATGTGACCTTATTTGGAAATAGGGTTATTGTGGATGCAATTAGTTAAGATGAGGTCATACTAAAGTAGAGTGAGCCTTAATCCAATGACTGGTGTCCTTATAAGAAGAGAAGAGATACAGAGACACAGACAGAGGGAAGGCAGAGACAGAGACTGGACTTATGTTGCCACAAGCCAAGGAATGCCAAGGGTTGCTGGTAACTGCCATAAGCTAAGAAGAGGCAAGGGAAGATCCCCTCCAAGAGCCCTCTGAGAGAGCATGGGCCTGCCAGCACTTTTTGGACTGGTAGCCTCCAGAACTGTGAGAGAATAAATTTCTGTTGTTTTAAGCCACCAGTTTGTGGCATTTTGTTATGGCAGCCCCAGGAAACTAACACATAGGCCAAGATCGGAGGCTTTCTATTCGGCCTTGTGGCGCTATAATGCCTGTTATAAAATGCACAGTGTCAGCTCAATGCTCACTTGGGCCCCCAGAGGCAAGCCCACTCCCAGCAGGCCAGGTGCTAGCATCGACAGTGGTCAATTTTCAGACCCCAGTTCATCTTACTGTTTTGCCAGGGTGACCCCCATTGCCCCAGGGCCTGGGCTAAGTCAACTGGGCAGGGCTGGACAGACAGACACTCCAGTTTGTGTCCTTTGTCCTTTAGTATACAGACCAAGGGAGGGTGTTGGACCGAAGGTCCTCTGACATTAATCTAGCTTGGTCATTTGATTATCTCATTTTATATTGTTTTGTTTTATCTTATATCATTCCATTTTATTTTATGGGCTTGCTCATTTTTGTAGCTGACCTCCTGCTTAGCTCTCTGCAGTCATTCTTGATCACAGCTGTGGTTTGAGGGAGGTCGCCTCTCCAGAGGTGTCTGATAGAAAACAGAGCATATGTCAGGGGGCTGGGGAAGCTGACAGAAACCTTCTTTGCCTGGTTAATGTTTTATTAGAGTCCGTGTAGCAATGTATATAAAGCAAGTCCCGTGGTGGGAGAGTTCAGAATAAATTACTGCCTGCAATTTCCTGTTTGGCATTGATCTTGTAGTTTGGAGACTTGAGATGGGAATGGTCTGGTATTATTATGCCAACATCAGTGTTGAAGGTCCCACAAATTCCCCATGAATCCTACAAAGTCAGAGCCACACAGAGCCTTGGAGACCAGCCAGTCTAACCTCACATAATTTGGAGGAGTCTCAGAGGTCACATGGTAAGGAAGGACATCATTTTGGCGATGCTTATTGGTTTAGCTTCAGCATCCTGAGGCACAGATTTTAATAGGTGTGAAAGATTGTTTTAAGGCAGCCAAAGCCTGTTATTACTTATTGAGAGTCTCCATCAGAGCAATTGGCCTGTATTTTCCCTCCATGTATTCCTTAATGTGTGCTTATGGCCCAGCCTTTAGGCTCTTTGGATTTTTTGATTCTTTTGGTAGCTGAAGGAAGCTTTGAGCTGCTGAGAGTTGTCATCCAGGCAGAAAGTGCTCAGGGCCTGGACAAACCAATTACCCACTGGGACCCTCAGGGTTTTTTTTTTTTTTCTTTTTTTTTTTGAGGTGAAATTCATATGACATAAAATTAACCACTTTAAAATGAATGAATTCAGTAGTATTTAGTACATTCTCAATGTTGTGCAACCATCACCTCTGTCTAGTAGACCCTCAGTTTGTCTGCGGTGATACAGGGGTGGTAATCCCTGACCTGCCTCTGTCACATGGTGACAAAGTGGATGTAAAAGAGTTTTGTAAACAGAAAGGCCTCTTTGCAGGGACCTGAAGGCGCAGTGGTTAAAGCGATCGACTGTTAACTGAAAGGTTGGTGGTTTGAAACCACCAGTGGCTTCTCAGGAGAAAGAAGTGCCAGTCTGCTTCCGTAGAGATTTACAGCCTTGGAAACCCTATGGGGTCACTATGAGTCAGAATCGACTTGATGGTGGTGGGTTTGGTTTTGGTTTTGATAGGTTGTAGCACTGAAGGGAAAGTCTCCTGTCTAAGATGGCCACCTCACCTCTTAAAACTGTCTTCCAAAATCTCACTGCCGTCCACTTGTGGTATTTCTGTTATAGCAGCACTAGATAACTAAGACAGGGACATAGATCCCACCTCTTTGTGGGAGGAGTGAAAGTCATAGTATAGGAAGAGCATATGGGAGAGATGTATATATTGCATGGTCATTTTTGGAAAATAAAATCTCTCACAAGCACCCAGCACACAGTGGGTCCTTGGTGAATTCCTGTTGCTCATTTGGTTGGTTTATTGACTTTATAGCTTAATAATAATAACGGTAATAGTAAAGGTAGTAATGATAATAAGAACTACCACAACCATTTATTAAGCATTTATTACTTTGTGAAGGACTTTACAAAAAAAATTCCTTTTTGATTGATGTCATGGATTGAATTGTGTCCCCCCAAAAATATCTGTCAACTTGGCTAGGCCATGGTTTCTAGTATTGTGTGATTGTCTACCATTTTATCATCTAATATGATTTTCCTGTGTGTTATAAATCCTACCTCTATGATGTTAATTAGGCAGAATTAGAGGCAGTTATGTTAATGAGGCATGACTCAATCTACAAGATTGGATTGTGTCTCAAGTCAATCTCTTTTGAGAAATAAATGAGAGAAGCGAGCACAGAGACCTGGGGACCTCATATCACCAAGAAAGCAGTGCCAGAGCACAGTGTGTCCTTTGGATCTGAGGTTCCTGTGCAGAGAAGCTCCTAGACCAGGGGAAGATTGAT
>NW_004443942.1:3097992-3101517 GCF_000243295.1 Trichechus manatus latirostris
ATTTGATGTTCTAGGGTTTCAGGATTGTTGCATTCTCTGTTTGGCTTAGTTTTTCGGATCTTTGCTGTGGAGGGATGGCATGGTGCTTCTGCCTAGAGTGCCATCTTGCCGGAACCTCTCAGTACATTTTTATATCTGTTTACAGACATGTAACCAAACCTAGAAGTAAATATAGAACATTCCCAACACACCACATAGTTCCCTTATCACCCCTCCCAGTCAGTCGCCCTGCTTCCTTCCAGGTAAACACTACTCTGATTTCTCTCACCATAGATTAGTTCTGGCTGTTCTTGAACTTCATATAAATGGAATCATAACATATGTATTCTTTTTCTCTGACTTTTCTCCTATGCAATGCACTTGATATGCATTCTCCCACTTAATTCTCGAAACAATCTTATAAGATAGTCAAGAAGTTACACACTGGCGATATACTGATCAAGTGTGTATTGTTTAGCCTGATCAATCTTTTAGAACATTTTGAGTTTGACAACTTGTCGGACTTGGAAGTTGGATGTAATCCTTACTGCTCCTAGTTATTTTATACCCAGGCAAAGTCTCTTGCTTATTTACTTGCTTAGCACCTGTAGGCATTGAGTTTGCATACTCTAAGGTGAGCATTAATATATTCTCCAGCAGCTGAGAAAACCAAGTTTCACAAAGGGGTTAAAAAAACTTGCATAAAATCTCATATCAAGGAGATGGGCAGCAGTAGGATTTGAACCTAGGTCTGTCTTCCTCCAGTACTCCTATTTAAGGATCAGAAATGTCCCCAAATTCTATTGTTTCTAACTCTGAAATACCCCTCGTCTGCAACCTCATCTGTAGCCTTCTGCCTCTGCTTTAGTTCATGGGCAGGGCTGGGACCATTGCCACCAGCCTTATCGTGACCCCAGCCCAGCCCCTAACACCCCCCAAAATGATCTCTAAACTCCCATCTGATCCCGTCAGTCTCAAGCACAAGTGTTTCTTATTTCCATGTCCTGCCTGGAATGCCCCACCCCTACTCCTATCTTGGTCATCCTTTAAGACTCACCTAAAAATGCCACTTTCTTCTCCTTGCTCCCACTTCCCTGGCCAGTTAAAGACTTCTCTTTCTTCTCAGTACACCGAGACTCAGTTTTTCAAATTTGCAATGCAATTTCCCAATGAAGTATCAGATTGACCTAGAATGACTTTTAGGAATGTGACCAAAATATCGATCCCATAAAGGGTTAAAAAAAGGGATCTAATTTTGTTTATGTAATCTCTGCTAAATGCATCGCAAACTTTTTATTGATTCTTAAGAAAGAGAGATGTGAAGAAGCATGTGCTACCCCCACTGGATGCCAAATGAACAAGCAGTCAGAAGTTTATTACTTCCAGATATCCCATTGGGTTTCAATTCCATCTCAGCAGTGCTTGCTGAGCAGCTCTGGGCTTGACCATGCAGCTTGGGTGTCTGGGAGAAAAAGGGAGATGCGGTAGCCCTGTGATGAAGTGAGCTAGGGGTCTGGTGGGGAGTTCAAGGTTTGTATTTGGCCCAAGCAGAGACAATGGTGGGGTGGAGTGGAGGCTGGTTTGGGGATGTTATTGATGCTCAGAGTTCTTGATCTCAGCTCTATCACTTATCTTTGTGGGATCTTGGGCTAGTTATTAACATCTCTGGACTTCAGCTTCCTTATCTGACAAAATACACATTTTAGGCAACTGTACGAGTTTTTGGACCTGGGGCAAATGAAGGTGCCCTTAATCGAATTTTGCTTTTTCAGCCGTGCTTTGAAATTTGGCTCAGAAGTTTGAGATGCAAAATTAATTTTCTTACAGCAGTATCCAGATGGTAAAGGTAACAGAAGCTGTCTTTTATTAAACATTTACTATGTGCCAACCTTGTGCTAGGTAGGTCCATTACATGTATTGTCTCATTTTATTCTCTCTGCAACCATTATTATTTTTAGGGCTTCACATCTGTTCATTCAGGTTTGAACCTCTGCTGAGAATCTGCATTTCTAACAAGTTCCCATGTGATGCTAATGCTGCTGCTTAGGGACCAATTCTGAGACCCACTAGTTGAGCAGTGGTTCTCAAAATTTATTATACATAAGAATCACCTGGGGATATTGTTAAAATGTAGATTCTGATTCAGTATATCTGGGGTGTTTGAACTGGAACGAACAAGTTTAAAGCCTTGGTATCTCCACTTGATGGATGAGGAGAGTAAATCTCAGAAGGAGAAGTGTCTTGCTTGATGTCCCACTGTTGGTGAGTTACTAATATTTAACTGAGCAACAAAAAAAAACTAAACTCATTGCCATCGAGTCAATTCCGACTCATAGCGACCCTGTAGGACAGAGTAGAACTGCCCCATAGGGTTTCCAAGGAGCGGCTGGTGGATTCGAACTGCTGACCTTTTGGTTAACAGCCTGAGCTCTTAACCACTGCACCACCAGGGCTAATAACTGGTAAAATAAAGGCTGTTGTGCCTATTTTTCTGCTCAGCATCTCCCCCTCACTCCCTCGCATAACAAATCTTGACTATTTGGCCAAAGACAAAGTTAATCATAGTATCCCATGCCACTGGCTTCAGGATTGGTCCAAGAGGGTGCATATGGTATAAACTGGGTGAGTCAGTCCTTCTTCTGGATTTTCCAAACTGAAGCCTTCTTTCTTGGATCAGGAGCCCTGGTGGCACAATGGTTAACAGCTCAACTGCTAACTAAAAGCTCAGCAGTTCAAATCCACCAGCTGCTCCTTGGAAACCTTATAGGGCAGTTCTACTCTACCCTATAGGGTTGCTATGAGTCAGAATTGACTTGATGGCAATGGGTTTAGTTCCGGTTTTCTTGGATCATAGCTGTTGGTGGTCATGTTCTCTCTTACAACTTAGGGAAGAAAAGCAAAGGTGGGGAGGGGGTGGAGAGATAGAGAGAGAGAGATAGAGAGGCTTGATTGAGAGAGACCTAATGGCAACTGAGTTGCTGGTTCAGCTCCTGTGCTGGGCCCTGTGATGCATTGCTCACACCCCTCTTCAGGAATGAAGGGCTGTTTACCTCAAGCCCTGGTGGTGCAGTGGTTAAGTGCTCGGCTGCTAACAGAATGGTCGGCAGTTCGAACCCATCAGCCGCTCAACAGGAGAGAGATGTGACAGTCTGCTTCCATAAAGATTTATAGACTTGGAAACCCTATGGAACAGTTCTACTCTGTCCTATAGGGTTGCTATGAGTCGGAACTTGCTATGGCAACAAGTGTCTGCTTTCTTGCTTCAGGAATGGCTCTTTGGAACCAGGAAGCAAAGGGTCAAGATTTGTCATTACAGTGAGAAATTAAAGAAGCTGGGACTACAGATGGGATCTTTGCTTTAGTGTGGTTGAGATTTCCGAAGAGGAGGCCCTTATAGCACAATCATGTCAATAAAGGGAGGTGAAACTAGATTTTAAATTTTTTTTTTTTTTTAAATATTTTATTGTACTTCAGGTGAAGGCTTACAGAACAGATAGTTTCTCATGTAACAGTAACACACATGCCGTTTTATGACATTGGTTAACA